>NC_073307.1:96944471-97099823 GCF_027595985.1 Sorex araneus
AAAATGGATTTTTTGAATTATCTCTTTGCTATGTTTTAATAAAATTTTCACTAGAGTCTTTTGCAACAGTGTATAAAAATGGATTTTATTTGGAGGTTTTTAGGAAGAGGATGTAGGGAGAGAAGGTGAAAGAGTAACGCACTCAAGAGAGAGCATGGAGGGGCTGGAGCAATAGCACAGCGGGAAGAGTGTTTGCCTTGCATGCGGCCAACTCCGGTTCTATTCTCAGCATCCCGTATGGTCCCCTGAGCACCACCAGGAGTAATTCCTGTGTGCAGAGCCAGGAGTAACTCCTGTGCATTGCCGGGTGTGACCCAAAAAGCCAAAAAAAAAAAAAACAGAGAGAGAGAGGTGGAGAGAGACCCTGCACACATCCCCACATGTCCATTTTATTTTATTTTATTTTATTTATTTTTTTTTGGCTTTTTGGGTCACACCCAGTGATGCTCAGGGGTTACTCCTGGCTCTGCACTCAGGAATCACTCCTGGAGGTGCTCAGGGACCATATGGGATACCAAGAAATGAACCCGGGTTGGCCGCGTGCAAGGCAAACGCTCTCCCTGCTGGACTATCACTCTGACCCCACCCCCATGTCCATTTTAAACAAGCCCATGTCCACGATGAGTTTGAGGGTCACTGGACTCTGCATTTTAACTTCTGTACATAAATGTCCACCCACCTTGCCAGAGGTCACTTTTATGTTTTGTTTTGAGGCCACACTGGCGGTGTTCAAGGTTTGCTCCCGGCTCTGCAGTGTTTGGGGACTCTCCATGGTGCCGGGGCCATCACCTGAAGGGCAAGTGTACTTAATCCCTGGACTGTCCAGCCCCGAGCCCGCCTTTTCCTTCGCTAACCCTCTGGGTATGGGGGGAGAGCCCCTGCAGAGGGAAGGGTGGGGGTTGGGGCTTCCCACGCAGTGTTGGGGTAGCACAGGGGCCACTCCCAGCAGTGATGGTATAGCGCTCAGCCTGAGATGCTGGGGGCCCCACGGTCACCCCCAGGGGTGCTCTGGAGAACTCCAGAGCTATACCTGGCAGTGCTGGGGGCCTTACGGGGACAGGCATCAAACTCAGGTCCTTGCAGATGAAATGCATGTGCTCAGGACCCCTGAGCCACCCCCCTGGCCTGGGAGAGCATCTCACATGTAGGTGTCTTTTTTTTTTTTTTGCTTTTTTTTTTTGGTCACACCCAGCGATGCACAGGGGTCACTCCTGGCTCATGCACTCAGGAATCACCCCTGGCGGTGCTCATGGGACCATATGGGATGCTGGGAATCGAACCCGGGTCGGCCACGTGCAAGGCAAACGCCCTCCCCGCTGTGCTATTGCTCCAGCCCCACGTGTAGGTATCTTGATGTCACATACAGGCTCCTTTAAGGCAGGTCAGGTCAGAGAGATAGTACAGTGGTTAGGGTGCTTGCCTTGCCACGTGGCTGACCTAGGTTGGATCCCCGGCAACCCTTATGGTCCCTGAGCGCGCCAGGAGTGATTCCTGAGCATAGAGGCAGGAGAAAGCCCTGAATAACTCTGAGTGTGGCCCGGGGGGGAAAAAAAAATAGGGGCGGGGGCAGGGCCTTTGCCTTGCATGAGGCAGACAGGGTTTGATCTCCAGCATCCCATATGGTTCCCCAAACACCACCAGGAGTCATTCCTGAGTGCAGAGCCAAGAGTAACCCTGAGCATCACCGGGTGTGACCGCCTCCTCCTCCAAAAAAAAAAAAAAAAAAATCCCTGGCTTAGCCAGGGTGCCAGGCCTGGGCTGTTTCTGGCACCCAGGGGCCTTCCAGCACTGACAGGATTGAGCCCGGCCACCCTCCACCCCGTGACCGCGGGGGACGTAGGCCCCAAACAAAAAATTGTTCACATCTTGAGCGAAAGGGGACCTATTCAGGAAAGGGCGCTGCTGGTTATTTATTTGGGGGGGGGGCTGGGTGGGTAGGCCATCCATAAATGCACCTGGAAACGGGGCGGGGGGGGGGCGGCTTCTGAGCCCCCGGGCGTCGGCGCTGACTGCGCCGGGAAAGGCCGGGGCAGGGCAGGGAGGTGCGGGCCGGGGAGGGGGTCCCCCGCCCCCAGGTGCGCCGCGCTCTAGGACCGAGCAGGGCGGCTGCGGCGAGACGCGCTGCCGGAGCGGCCGGCCAGGGGCGGGCGATGAAAGTCCAGCGCTCGGGGGCCGCGTGGACCGAGCTGCCCGGCCGGCGGCGCCGGGGGCACGATGCGGCCGCCCGTAATTAAATAGCATTTACTCTTATTATTACTAATAATAATAATAACGTAATCATACCTCTAGTCATAGCATACCACTTATCGGGCTCGGCGCCGGCCCTGCGGAGCGCAGCCCGGCCGAGGTGAGTGCGGCGCGCGGGGGGCGCCGGGGGCGCGGGGGGCGCTGGGGGCTGCGGGGCCGCGGGGGGGGGGGCGCGGGGCCGCGGGGAGGGGCGCGGGGGGCCGGGCCTGGCCGCCTCCCGAGCGCCCCCCGCCTGGGTGCAAGTGGCCCCCAGCCCGGCCTGCGCCTCCTTTCCGACCCCTGCCCGGGGAGGGTCCGCGCCTGGTCCGCGAAGTTGCAAAGTTATTGTGCGGCCGGGGGCACCTGCCGCCCTCCCCCCCCCGCGGCTCGCCCGCAATCTCCCTCGGTGGGTGGGCGTGGGGGGCTCCCCGCTCGGCGCCGGGACTTGGGGGTGGGTGCGGGGGGCGCGCCGATGCTTTGCAGGGCCGGGTGCAGGGGGTCTCCGGGGGCCCGGCCCGGCCCGGGGTGCCCCTGCCTTTTGTGTGCGCCTCCCCGGGCCCCCGGCGGCGCCGGGAGGTGGAGGGGCGGCAGCGAGGGCCGGAGAGCGGGGCCGCTCGGCGGGCCGCCCCTGTCGGCTGCGGCGGCCACGCGAGCCCGAGGATCCGGGGCCTGCGAGCCGCCCGCGGTGGGGGAGGAGGGGGCGGCGGGAGAGGGGGGCGCGGTCCGCGGGCCGGGCGGTGTTTTCCGTTTTCCGTCGCGCATCCCAGTCCCGGGGCTCCGAGGCCGGCTCGGGGGGGGCGGGGGGGGGTTCCGGTGACCCGGCCGGGGTCGCGCACCCGGTGTGTGGGGGTCCTTCGGGGGGCGTCCCCGGGAGATCAGCCCCCAGAGTTTGCGGCCCCCGCGCGCTGGTCCTTCTCCCGCCTCTTTAGGCCTCGGGGACTCCTGGCTGCCCGCGCCGCCCTTCGCTCCCGCCCGTCTGCAGATCTGCAGGGCGCTGGTGGGTGTGAGCCAGGGCCGGGTGCGGGGGTCCTTCCCAGGGACAAAGCCGCCTGCCCAGCGGGGACCTCGGGAACAGACGGTTCACCCTGACGGACCTTGCAGGCTCAGGGGACAGCTCTGCGTAAGGGCCTGGAGGGGGTGCTGGGGGATGCGGGGGGGGGGGGGGCGCTGCGGCTTGGTCAGGAACTCCTTGCAGGGGTTACTTCCAGAGTCTGGCACACTTCGGGGTCCTAACTTCTTCCCATCTCCCCTTGGCACCTGCAATTCAGGCAGGAAAACAGCAGAATGCAGAGCCTTGGGCTTTAACACAAATGAGGTAATTATAGTAAGTTTGGCAACTGTTGGGCACAAAATTCTAGTGGAAGCCTTCCCTCTGCTCCCCGAGAGGCCCCTGGCCCCCCACGACGCCCTCCCTAGCTGGGTCCCCTCTCCAGGCTCCCCTGCCCATAGCTGGACCCCAAAGGGAGCAGTTTTGCGGTTGGCCCCCTCCCCAGCCTAGCCCCTCTGCTGTGAACTCAGGTTGGGTTTGGGCAGAGAAGCTCTGGGGCTGAGCACCTTACTGAGAGTCTTGGGGAGGGAAAGTTGAGGCATCAGCGGGCGCATCTTTGAGACTGAAAATAATAATCCCTTAAATAGCAGTTTCGTTTCTAACAAAAGGGTTCTCCCATGTGCCACTCACCGGCTCGAGGCAGTTATGACGCCTGCCTGGTACCCAGAGCCAGGGCTGGGGCCTGGGGGATGATGTCTCGCTGGACAGCCACGGACCAGGGCCAGAGTTCCTGCTCCTTTTTCTTTTCTTTTAATTTATTTATTTTTTAATTCTTTTTGGGATGAGTAAATGGAAATTGATTGTTTTTTTTCTTCCATCAGTGCTTTAAAATTTGCTTGGGCTTAGTATCTTGAAGCAATAGCACAGCAGGTAGGGCATTTGCCTTGCACGCGGCCTACCTGGGTTCGATACCTCCGCCCCTCTCGGAGAGCATGGCAAGCTACCGAGAGTATCCCACCCGCATGGCAGAGCCTGACAAGCTCCCCGTGGCATATTCAATATGCCAAAAATAGTAACAATAAGTCTCACTATGGAGACGTTACTGATGCCCGCTCAAGCAAATTAATGAACAGGATGACAGTACTACAGTGCTTTTTTTTTAGGAATGGGGATGGGGCCCCACCTGGCAGTGTTCAGGGATCACTCCTAGCAGTGCTCAGGGACCATCTGCAGTGACCGGGATTAAACCGGGTCCAGCCACGTGCAAGGCAAGCGCTTGATCCTCCGGACTGTTTCTCCAGCCTCTGCTCTGTTGTGTGGACGGCCCTGCGCTGCCTTTTAGGTGCTAAGAATGAAACCCAGGGCATCACTTGAACCCCAGAGCCCCTCCCCAGGCCCTAAAACAAGTGACTCTTCAAGGTCTCCTCCTCCCGGTGAGACGGAATGGAAGCGTGACTCTGGAGGGGGGTGGCACAGGGGAGGGGAGAGAAGAGTGAGGCTCAGGGCCCCCTGGGAAAGGCCCTCTGGAAGGGAGCACTCGAGCTGCCCGGAATGGGGAGGCGGGGTCTGGGTGCAGCGGAAGACGGGGTCCCCGGGCTCCCCAAGGTTACGGGTCTCCTCTGGCAGGGGCAGATGGACTGCACATGGCAGTACCAGGGACTCTTCTTGCCTGTGGCCCAGAGTGGTTCCGGGTCGCGCTTTGAGGACCGTGTGGTGCTGGGAATTTGAACCGGGTCAGTGAGGTGCAAGGCAAGCGCCCTGACCTGTCGTTTATTTGCTCGTTTCTGGCTGTGCTCAGGGCTTACTCCTGGCTCTGTGCTCAGGGTCACTCCACGTGGGCTTGAGGGATCGTATGGGGTGTCAGGGATCGAACCTGGGTCATCTGCCTATACAGCAAGCGCCCTGCCTGTACTATCTCTCCAGCTCCATCTTAACCCTTCTACTATCCCTCCTGCCCCATCTCGACAGTTCTTCTTTTTTTCTTTGCCACACGCAGCGGTGCTCAGGGATTGCTGGGTGGGGAGGAGCTTCACCACATATGCGGTGAAGATCCCAGGGTCTGGCACCAGGAAACAGGGTCTGATTTGTGGGATATGCCACGTGGAGTTCTGTTGTGTGGTCCGGTTGGATCCTGCCCAGTCCAGGGTGTCTGGGAGGAAGGTTTCTTTTGCCCGGGGGAGGCAAGATGCTCTTCCAACAAGTTAGCTTGAGGGAGGACTTTCTAAGGCAAGATCTTGAACCTGGGGGCTGGAGCGATAGCACAGCGGGGAGGGCGTTTGCCTAGCATGCGGCCTACCCAGGTTTGATTTCCAGCATCCCATAGGGTCCCCTGAGCACCACCAGGAGTAATTCCTGAGTGCAGAGCCAAGAGTAACCCCTGTGCATCACCAGGTGTGAATCAAAAGGCAAAAAAAAATTTTTTTTAAAAAAGATCTTGATGGGCTGGAGTGATAGCACAGCAGGTAGGACATTTGCCTTGCACGCGGCCAACGCGGGTTTGATTCCCAGCATCCCATATGGTCCCCTGAGCACAGCCAGGGGTAATTTCTGAGTACAGAGCCAGGAATAACCCCTGTGCATCGCCAGGTGTGACCCAAAAAAGAAAAAAAAAAAAGATCTTGAGCCTGGCGGATGGACACAGGCAAGTCAGGCTGGCTGCTGGCTGCAGTCACAGCTCACCCCATGACATTTTTTTTTTGGCTTTTTGGGTTACACTTGGAGATGCACAGGGGTTACTCCTGGTTCTTCACTCAGGAATTACCCCTGGCAGTGCTCAGGGGACCCTATGGGATGCTGGGAATCAAACCCAGGTCGGCCGCATACAAGGCAAACGCCCTACCCGCTGTGCTATCGCTCCAGCACCCCCCATGACATTTTTTAAAACAAACTGACCAACAGCCATCCAGCCATAATGCAACCGTGAGCGCTCTGCCTCTGGTTCAGTGCTTGGGGCTCACTCTTGACAGTGCTCAGAGGACCGTCTATGGTGCCAGGGAGAGAACTGGGTTCAGCTGCACCCAAGGCAAGTGCCCTAGCCACTGTTCAGCCTTTCCAGTTGTCTGATAGTGCCCGTGGGGAGGCCCAGTGCCCCGAGATTGGGCAGGAGACTCAAATCAGAGGAACTCAAAGCTTTCAGTGTGTGCGTTCGTGTTTCGGTTTTTGTTTTTGTTTTTTGTTTTTTTTTTACTTTTTGGGTCACACCCGGCAATGCACAGGGGTTACTCCTGGCTCTACAATCAGGAATTACTCCTGGCGGCGCTCAGGGGACCATATGGGATGCTGGGATTTGAACCAGGGTTGGCCACGAGCAAGGCAAATGCCCTACCCGCTATGCTATCACTCCAGCCCGAGTTTTGTTTTGTTTTTTTTTGCTGTTTGTGTGCGTGTTTCGAATCCGCATCCCTGCCATGTCTATGCTGGCGGGGCGGGAGCTGCATGAGAGCTCCAAGGACTAATGCACATACTTCACGAGTGGGAGGCTCGGGTTCCGCTTTCAGCACCAACCACATGGTGCCAGGAGTACCATTGGGAAGACCCCAATTCCACGCTGGCAGTGGCCCCCAAGCACCTCCGGGAGCCACCCCCGAACCAAGCCAAACCCAAAAAGGATCCAATCCGGACCTCCCACTTTTTTTTTTTAATTCCCACCCGATGTTGCTCACCTGGCTCTGCATTCAGAAATCACTCCTGGCAGTGCTCAGGGGACCATATGAGATGCTGGGGATCAAACCTGGGTCAGTTGCATGCAAGGCAAACGCCTCACTTGCTGTCTATTTCTCTGGCCCCGTGGGCCTCCCACATTTATTTATTTTCTAATTTTGTTTTTCTTTTTCGGTCACACCCGGTGATGCTCCGGGCTTACTCCTAGCTCTGGACTCAGGAATTACTCCTGGCAGTGCTCAGGGGGCCAAATGGAATATCGGGGACCAAACCTGGGTCGGCTGCATGCAAGGCAAATAATCTCCCTGCCGGACTATCGCTCCAGCCCTATTTTCCAATATTTTTAAATTAAAAAAAAATTTATTGAATGACCGTGAGATAGAGCATTACAAAACTGTTCAAGATTGGGTTTCAAATACAAAGTATGTTATTTTAGTTCAGCTTTAGGGCAAGGATTGGGGTTCGGGATGAAAACATCCGAAATAAGGTAGTGGGAAGGTGTCATGGTGGTAGGATTGGTGTTTGAATATTAAATGTAATGAAATATTGTGAACTATTTTATAAAATAAAATATTATAAAAATAAAATAAAATAAAAAGAATTATACTGGAAAATAAAAAAGATTGGGTTTCAGCCACACAGTGATCCAGCACCCGTCCTTCCCCAGTGCACACCCCCCCACCTGTCTCCCCCGTCTCCCTCCCCCGTCCCCAACCCCCCAGGCCTCCCTCATTTAAAGCTTGTACTCCAATCCTTTGGGCTATCTCCCTGGGCCCCTATTAAATTTTTGTTTGTTTTGGGGCCACACCTGGTGGTATGCAGGCTGACTCCTGGCTCTGTGCTCAGGGATCACTCCCAGCAGGACTCAGGGGGCCCTGTGGGGTGCTGGAGACCCAGCCTGGGTTGACTATGCACAAAGCTGCTATCACTCTAGCCCCCATGACATTTAAAAAAAAATTTTTTTTTTTTTTGCTTTTTGGGTCACACCCAGCGATGCACAGGGGTTACTCCTGGCTTTGCACTCAGGAATTACCCCTGGTGGTGCTCAGGGGACCATATGGGATGCTGGGAATCGAACCCGGGTCAGCCGAATGAATGGCAAATGCCTTACCTGCTGTACTATCACTCCAGTACCCCCCCATGACATTTTTTAATAAAGTGACCAACCGCCATCCATAATGTGTAGGCAGGCCCCGTGGCCACCCCTTCTCTCCCAGATGAGCTTAGTTCACTGTAATGGTCCTATCTGCAGGTCTGCCAATGTCCCCACTTCATGGATGGAACAACTGTGGCACAGAGAGTTCCACTGCAGAAGAGGCCTAGCTGCAGAGCAAACCCAGGCAGCCCGGCTCTTGTCTTGGTCTGGGAGGGACCGGAAGGGAGAAGACGGAGGGGGACAGCGGGGCGAACTGAGGCAGAGGTTGCGGAGGTGTTGGTGGAGAAGGTCCGGCCGTACCCCCAAGCGGGGCTGGGAGTGGCTGGTGCGTGTCACTGCCGGGGACCTTCCTCCCTTCTCCCCGTGTCCAGGGAGAGGCCGGTGTAGCCCGGTCTCATCAGTCGCGATGATGCTTTCCTGCTGGTGACTGTGAGTGTGCTGTCCACTGGCTGCCGGCAGTGTCCCCCGTACCCCAGGGAAGGGACAGTGGCCCATCTGCGTCTACCTCCTGTGCCTGTGCTTCGGTGTAGGGGGCCCATGCCGAGCCCCACGTCAGTCACCTGCTGGCTCTGAGCACTGTCTGTGCTTTCTGCTTTGTTTTGTTTGCTCAGGGCTTGGGGCCTTACCCAGCGGTGTTGTGTGTTTGTTTGGGAGGCCGTGGGGTGCTAGGGGTCAAAGTCGGGGCTCCATGGGGTGCTAGGGATCGGGGCTCCTGCCTGCAGAGCGTGCCCTCTGCCCTCTGAGCCATCTGCCTGGCCTGTGCCCTCGCTATTGTTTGGTGGGCGGCCACACCTGCGGGTGCTCAGGGCTGACTCCTGGCTCTGTGCTCAGGGCTCTCTCCTGGTTGGCTCAGGGGACCATGTCGGGTGCCGGGGATGGAGCCAATGTCAGCCTCGTGTGAGTAAGTGCCCTCCCCGATGTCCTATCTCTCCAGCCATGCCCTTGCTTCTAGCCGCTTTATTTGTTGTTTGCGGTTCAGAAGCTCAGACCCGCAGCCGCACCCATGCAAGGCGAGCTCTCTCCTGCTGGGGCACGTCGCAGGGGCTGGAGCGATAGCATGGCGGGGAGGGCATTTGCCTTGCACACAGCTGACCTGGGTTTCATCCCCAGCATCCCATAGGGTTCCCCAAGCACTGCCAGGAGTAATTCCTGAGTATTGCTGGGTGTGACCCCAAAAAGCAAAAAAATTAAAATAAAATGTAAGGTACTTCGCAGGGGCTGGAGCGATAGCACGGTGGGTAGCGCGTTTGCTGGGTTCGATTCCCAGCATCCCTTATGGTCCCCTGAGCACCACCAGGGGTAATTCCTGAGTGCTGAGGAGCCAGGAGTAACTGCTGAGCATTGCCGGGTGTGACCCAAAAAGCAAAAAATAAATAAATAAATAAATAATAAGGGACATTGCAGGGGCTGAAGCGATAGCCTAGTGGGAGGGCGTGGGAAGGGCATTTGCCTTGCACGTGGCCGTGGCCGAGAGCCAGGAGTAACCCCTGAGCAACGCTGGGTGTGACCCCACAAAAAGCAGAATAAATAAATAGATAGATAGATAGATAAATAAATAAATAAATGAACTACGTTGATGCCCCTGCAGTGACTATGCTCAGACTCACTGAGGCAGGACCAATGGCTGCTGCCCATTGGGCAGGCCTCGTGCCTGGCACGTGGTGGCACTCTGAGCTGCCACTCCAGAGAGATGCTGTCACGCCAGTGTCGCCTCCGCGGGGCTCCCTTATCTGCCCAGAAGCCCCGGCCGCCTGACATCTGGATCCCGCCTGTGCCCACAGTCTCGTTAGGAAAGCGCCGTCCCTGCTTCTCAGAGCAGCCAGGCCGGGTGCTCCCGAGTGAGTCCTCCCTGCGAGGGCAGCGGGGGCGCCGAGGGCACACATGGAACTGGGACTCAGGCAGCTTCGGGGCCCTTGGCATCTCTGACGGGCCCTGTCACATGTCTGTTGTTCATGAAAGCGACTGTGCCAAGACCACATCATCTCAGAGCCCTGTGAGCTTGATAGCACTCCTGGCGTTAGGTCTCCTGTCACCTGGGAGCTTCCGGAACTTGCAGAAAGTTCCAGAATCTTCTCTACTCGACTGCTCCCCTCATTCTCAGCCTGGACCTCTGCAATAGTCTCCTTAGTTAATCTACAGAGAGAGAGAGAGAGAGAGAGAGAGAGAGAGAGAGAAAGACAGCGCAATAGGGCGGGCGCTGGCCTTACACGTAGCTGACCTGGGTTTGATCCCCAGAAACACATGTGGTCCCCGGGTCCCGCCAGGAGGGTGATCCAGGAGTCATTCCTGAGCACCCCTGGGTGTGCACCAAAAACCCGAACAGACCAAAACTAAAACTGATCTCCCCACTTCCCCATTTGTGGGCTGCGGCCTTCAGGGCCTCCCTGACGCAGACCCAGGCCAGCCCTATAGTGCGGCCTTGCCCTCCCCCTGCTTTCCACTCACCTGCTTTGCTTCAGTGCCACCAGGCTGCTGACCTCTGTCCTTTTTTTTGAACAACCACAGAACCTGGTCCTTTGCTCTGCCAAAAGGTGTGCCCCCCTCTTTGGGAGAGAGGGGAATGCTCCCCATGGGAGAGACAGGGAGAGTTCCCCTGAGGTAGAGGATAGTGCTCCCCCTTGGGAGAGACAGGAGTGGCCCCACCTTGGGAGAGAGGGGAGTGCTCCCCATGGGAGGAGGGGAGTGCTTCCCCTCGGGAAAGAGGGAAGTGCTCCCCATGGGAGGAGGGGAGTGCTCCCCCTTGGGAGAGAGGGGAGTGCTCCCCAGTGGAGAGAGGGAGTGTTCCCCATGGGAGAGAAGGGAGTGTCCCCCTCCTCTCCTCCCCTGCCTGGCTCCTCCTCGTCTCCCTTCAGTGGCGCTCCCTCCTGGCCTGGGAAGGTGGCTCTGAGGGCTGAAGCACAAACACTGGGTTTGACCCCCGCGTCCGTGGTCTCCTGAGCACTGCCTGAGTGGCCCTGGGCCCCAAGGCAGGGGTCGGCCCTGCCAGTTTTGCTGGGTGTAGCCTAAACACCAAACCACATGCCACTTCCTCCTAAGGGCTTCACCCAGTCCCACGTCCCCTCTTTCAGACTGTGCCAAGGGCTGCCCGTTGGTCTCCCAGCCCCCCGAAGGCAAGGCCACCCCTGCCCCCACACAGGGACGTTACTAAACACATGCCGCAGCCCCGGGCAGAGCCCAGCACAGCTCCAGGCGTCTGTAGCTGCTTGGTGGCACAGCGGGTCAGAAGCACCAGAGGCGGCCCCACCTCGGGAGGCTGGGCCCGGGCGACCGCCACTCCCTGCGAGCCCCAGGCGTGCTGTGCCCCCATGGGGTGGGGGAGCCCCGATGCCTTCCGCAGGGTGCTTCTGCCAGTGCACCTGTCACCCCGCCTGGTGCAGAGAGGGCCCGTGCTCAGCCCCTGGGGGCAAGCTGGGAAGGGAGCCCCGCGCTGGCCCCCAGACGCCCCTCTGCAGGCGGAGCCGCCCAGGTAGCTTCTCCAGGCGCGGGGCCCATGCGAGGCACCCCCACGCTGGGAGTAGGGCGAGGCACTTCTGCCCCACGTGCCCCAGAGAAGTGGCCCGCTGAGCACGGGGCCGCCCGGGTGGTCACTCCGGCTGTGCAGACTCTCCAGCCCTCACCTATGTTTCCCTTGTTCACAGTTGCCCGTGATTCCTGAAGGCCTCACGGGTTCTGCCCCTTTTCTGCTTCAAAGGACCCCAGAGGCAGGAAATAAGGCACCTGCCTGCCTGCCATCCCATCCGCAGCAACCCCGACATGACCTACGATCCCTGAAGCACCACCTGGGGCCTCTCCCGAGCACTGCGCACCAGTGCGTGTGGCCCAAACTCCCACCTCCCCAAAATAAGGGGCCAGGACGTGGCTTAGCAGGAGAGCACTCGCCTCGCCCGGGCGAGTCCGGGCTTTGGCGGGCAGCCCCTGAATTAAGAGCGAGCGAGCGTTCCTGTCCTGGTTTCCTTTCAGCATCTGGCTGGCAGGTGGCAAGGGAGGGGCTGGTGGCGGCCCCGGCAGACACCAGTGGGATTGCACGGCCCTGGCATGTAGGAACAGCAGAGAAGGTGCGGGATGCCCGGCCAGCTGCAGGCTCCTGCCCTGTGTCCACACTCTTGAGTTCCCGGGAAGAAAGCCACGCGCTGCCTGGCCTGGGCAAGACTTCCTGTGGCAGCAGTGCGGCCTCCCGGGCCCTCTGTCCTTTTTTTTTTTTTCTTTTTGGGTCACACCCGGCGATGCACAGGGGTTACTCCTGGCTCTGCACTCAGGATCACTCCTGGCGGTGCTCAGGGGACCCTATGGGATGCTGGGAATCAAACCCGGGTTGACCGCGTGCAAGGCAAACGCCCTCCCCGCTGTGCTATCGCTCTAGCCCCCCCCACCCGCCCCCCGCCCTCTGTCCTTTCTAAAGACTCAAATCATCAGAAAGTTCTGTTTGGGGGCGGGGAGCCCCCTGGTGGTGCTCAGAGGCCATTCCTGGCTCTGTGCTCAGGGATCACTCCTGGCAGTGCTCAGGGGCCCACCTGGGGTACCAGGGGCTCAGCCAGAGCCAGGATGCGTGCAAGGCAAGTGCCCTGCCCGCTGTACTGTCTCTCTGGCCCAGGGGAGAAACTCGCGGGGCTGCACGCAGCAGTGCTCGGGGGCTCGAGCAGGCCTCTCTGGGCCTTTCCTGGGCTCTAAACACCTAGTGCCACCTTCAGGTCTCCCCTTCTCATGGAAATCGGGGACCCCAGCACCTGCTCCTGAGGTTGTTGTAGGGAATCAGACCACGATTCCTCCAAAAGTGGACAAAAAGTGTCCCCATGCACAGCAGAAGGCGGGGTTCCAAAGACCCAGGCGCCCTGCGTGTAGCTCTGCTCTCTCTCTTTCTCTCTCTCTCTGTTGTTGCTTATTGTGTCACACCCAGCGATGCTCAGGGGTTACTCCTGGCGGGGCTTGGGGGACCATATGGGATGCTGAGGATCGAACCCAGGTGGGCCGCATGCAAGGCAAGTGCCCTCCCCGCTGTGCTATGGCTCCGGCCCTAGCTCTGCTTTCTCACCAGTGCCCTAAAAAACTGCACCAGGCGGCGAGGCTGAGCCACCGTGATTCCGAGCTGGGCTGGGCACAAACAGTATTTTGTTGCATGTGCGGGAGCTGGGATGTGACTGACTAGGCTGGAATCTCCAGCACTGTGATGGCTGGGGGGAGGCGGGTGCTGAGTGGCAGGTGGGCAGGGGCCCCATAATGCTTACCTGTCCACGTCTCTGTGTCCCAGGCTGCAACCCCAGCCTTAGAGGGCGCTCGGGTGCCGCTGGCCAATTGCAGATGACACAGGAGCAAGCCTGGAGCTGTCTGCGCCGGGGGAGGGGTTGCTGGCAGCAGCGTGAACCCAGAGATGGCTTTCCCCCAGGCTGCCCTCGTGGCGTGTGGTGTCTGCAGGGATGAGGCGAGGGAGGAGGGTGCGGGCCGGGGCGCTGGGCCTGGGGGCCGGGGGAGAGGGGAGGTGACTGTGAGGGTGCCAGAGCCGCCCTGCCAGTGGCCAGCCCAGCTCGGACAGTCCCTGGTGCCCCATATGCAACCTTGCCAAGGACTCGGTATTCTTGTGCCTTAGTTTCTGCATCTGTAAAATGTGGATGATGATGACTTTTTCCTCCTTCCTCTTTCCTTCCTTCCTTCCTTCCTTCCTTCCTTCCTTCCTTCCTTCCTTCCTTCCTTCCTTCTTTCCTTCCTTCCTTCCTTCCCCTTCCTTCTTTTTGCAGTGATGGGGGACCCTTTCTCTGGGCTCTGTGCTCACACTGGTTCAATCCTCAGCATGTGGTCGGTCCCTGAGCCCCACCACAAATAATTAATGAGCACAAATCCAGGAGTAAGGCCTAAGCACTGCTGGTTGCACCACCCCCAAAATATAGGGCTGGAGAGATAATAAAATGGGTAAGACATTTGATCATGTGACCCTCAAACGGTTCCCCCAAACGTCACCCGAGTGATTTCTTTTTTTTTTCTTTTTGGGTCACACCCGGTGATGCTCAGGGGTTACTCCTGGCTCTGCAGTTAGGAATTACTCCTGGCGGTGTTTGGGGGACCATATGGGGTTCTGGGGGTTGAACCTGGGTCAACCGCGTGCAAGGCAAATGTCCCACCCGCTGTGCTATCGCTCTAGCCCCCGAGTGATTTCTGAGACCACAGCCTGGAATAAGTAAGCCCCGAGCACATTCGGTTGTGGCCAAAAAAAAAAAAAAAACAAGCAAAAAGAGGGACTGGAGAGTTACTCCAACAGGTAGGGCACCTGCCTTGAGTGTAGCTGACCTGGGTTCGATTCCCGGCATCCCGTACCATCCTCCAGCACTCCCATGAGTGACTCAGAGTGCAGAGCCAAGAGTGACCCCTGAGCATCACAGGATGTGCTTCCCCCAGAAAAAAGTCTTCTGAAAGGAGAAAGAGCTTAACAAATGATGACAGGAGTTGGAGACATAGAAAAAGGTTTGGTTGCTTTCCTGGCGTAGTAGCCAACCCTGGTTTAGTCCCTGGCACTGCAAATTGCCCCTGAAAAGTGCCAGGAGCTCCTGAGCTCGGAAGCAGGAATAGTCCCTCAGCATTGCAGGGGGGAGGCTGAACCTGCTCCCAAATGATGACTGGGACGGCGCGGGGAGGTGGCGGCTCAGGGGCTGGGCACGCGGGAGATCTGGGTTCCAGCCCCGACTCCACCTGTCCCTGAAGCACCACTGGCCGTGATCCAGGGAGCCCCTGAGCACCGCCAGGAATAACATCAGAGCCCAAAGCACCACCAGCAAAAAGGATGACGGGAGCCGGGGTAATGGGTCAGTGGTAAGGCACGGGCCTTGCATGTATGAGGCCGTGAGCTCAATCCCTGGCACCACCCCCAACACACACACAACCCGGACCAGTGGTGGAGCACTTAACTGGCACACCTGAAGGCCCCGTTTGAGCTCTAGCACCGCATGTCCCCGCTAGGCACGGCTGGGTGTGGGCCCTACTTTAAAACGTGGCTGAAGGGGCTGCAGTGATAGTACAGAGGGTCTGGCGCTTGCCTTGCACATGGCTGAGCCGGGGATGACCCAGGTTTGATACCTGGCATCCTATACGGTCCCTGGACCCCCTGCCAGGAGTGATCCCTGAGTGCCAGAGTAAGTCCTGAGCACTGCTGAGTGTGACCCCCCCCCCAAAAAAAAAAGAAACTGGCATTTTCCCTGGTATTGCTGGATTCCGAGGACTCCACTCCCCAGAGGATTCTGAGGTCGGTTTTGGGTGGGATCAAGAATTGTGGTGGTGGGGCTGGAGCAATAGCACAGCGGGGAGGGCGTTTGTCTTACACGCGATCGACCCAGGTTTGATCCCCAGCATCCCATATGGTTCCCCGAGCACTACCAGGAGTAATTCCTGAGTGCAGAGCCAGGAGTAACCCTTGTGCATTGCCAGGTATGACCCAAAAAGCAAAAAAAAAAAAAAAAAAAAAAAAAAATTGCGGTGGTGGTGGTGATAAGCGGGGACTCACTAGCGCCCCCTGGTGTCCAGAGTGAGCTTTTAGGAAAAGACTGCGGTGGGAGAAGCCTCTGACCCTGTATTTTATTATTTATATATTTATTTATTTATACATTTATCATTTCTTTATTTGTCTTTTGGGGTCACACCCGGTGATTGGTTACTCCTGGCTCTGCACTCGGGAATTACTCCTGGCGGGGCTCAGGGGACCATAGGGGATGCTGAGGATCGAACCCTGGTCAGTTATGTGCAAGGCAGACGCCCTCGCCGCTGTACTATCGCTCTGGCCCCTTTTATTATTTATTCACTGTGTGCAGGGGCCCGGGCGTGGCAGGTGCAAGGGATGGAAGCAGGGCTCCCACATCCCGCTCATGCGCTCCAGCCTTTACACCCGCCGGGCCGTGGGTCCCCGGGGCGTGGCCGGGGAAGGGTGGTTCCAGCTTGAGTGGGAAGTTGGGAGGCGCCAGACCAGGAGGGGCACATTCCGGGCCGGGCACACCCTGCAACCCGCAGGACCCTGACATGCAGATTGTCCTCGGTGCTCCTGGTGTCCTGAGAGGGTTTGTTTACTTCATAACTTACTCACAAGACGTCCCCTGTGGCGCTGTTCTGTGGAGCGGGAACTGGTTCTGCCAGCCAGAAAACTGGGGGTCAGAGAGATAATCCAGCGGGCGGGGGACTGTACGTAGTAATATGCAGGCTGATCCTGGACACCCCACAGGGTCCCCCGAGCACTGCCAGTTGTGATCCCTGAGCACAGAGCCAGGAGTACACGGCCAGGTATGTCCCTCCTGAAAAAGTATTTTTTAAAAACATCCAGAAAATTGTTCTTGGCACATGACTTGCTGAGTTAACACATGAGTTTGTTTAGTTGACACCTTCCGAACATGTGTGTGTGTGTGGAGGGGAGGGGGGCCGCTACCGGAGGGGCTGGCTGAGGCCTGTGAGTGAGCCGGGGTTGTGGGCATCAAGGCAGAAGAAGCAAGGGACAGTCCGAGACTGGACGGTGGCGGGGCAGTGAAGGGGCAGAGGACAGAGCGGCCACTGAGTTCCGCTGGGCGCGTGTCACATCGGAAGAATGTCACATTGGAAGCACACGCAAGCCCTAGGGATGGGACCAGGGAGGACTTCTTGGGTGAGAGGTGCTCGAGCTGGGTCTTATTTACGGAAAGAGGCGCACAGTGGCGCTCGGGGACTGTGTCCTGCAAGGGTCCAGTCCAATCCTGAGGTCTGCACAGAGCGTGTCCTTGGAACTGGAGCAATAGTTCAGTGGGGAGGGCATTTGCCTTGCATGCAGCCGACCCAGATTCGATTCCCAGCATCCCATATGGTCCCCCAAGCAACACCAGGGGTAATTCCTGAGTACATGAGCCCCATGTGAACCAGCCTGGCACGGAGTCCGGTGGCATGGTTCTGGGGGCCTCATTTCATGCTCCCTTCCAGGAGAAGCAGCCGTGGGATCTGGCGGTGGCTGATGACAGATTATCTGGTGCCAGCAGGAGGAGGCTTATGGGCGTGACCCCTGTTTCCTGAGACTAGGGGAGGCGGGCAGAGGGTCTCCGCCCTGCCCACTCGGCCCGCTCACAGTGCATGCTTTGCCTTTTGTTTGGCTTTGTTTTGGCCACACCTGGCAGTGCTTGGAGATTCCCCTGCACTCTGATCACTCCTGGGGGACATTCAGGGGCCAGAGTGATAGTACAGCAGGGAGGGCATCTACCTTGCATGTGGCCAACCCAGGTTCGATCCCTGGCATCCCGAATAATTCCCCATGCACTACAGGAGTAATTCCTGAGTGAAGAGGCAGGAGTAACTCCAGAGCATCGCCAGGTATGACCCAAAAAGCAAAAAAAAAAAAAAAAAAAAAAATTCTGTCTGGATGAAGGAGTCGATGTGCATTCATCATTCTCTTACAGCCCATGTTGGCTCTGCCCAAGCATGGGGTCAGGCGTCAGCTGACAGCCCCCGCCTGCCCTAATGAAGACCTGAAGCTTTAAAGGTCCAGGGCTGGGGCTGGAGCGATAGCACAGCGGGGAGGGTGTTTGCCTTGCACTCGGCCAACCCGGGTTCGATTCCCAGCATCCTGTATGGTCCCCTGAGCACCGCCAGGAGTAATTCCTGAGTGAAAAGCCAAGAGGTAACCCCCGTGCATTGCTGGGTGTGACCCAAAAAGCAAATAAAATAAAATAAAATAAAGGTCTAGGGCTGGGGCGGGCTGGGTCAGCTCAGCTGGGTGAGTTTATTCATTTTGTATTTAAGGTAGCGTTGGGTGGCTGAGCTCCAGGAGGCTAAGAAATTGGGTTCCCAGTACCCTTCACTGCCCTGGGAGAGGGGGGGTTTCTCCATGTGGGTAACCACACCTGAGCCGAGCCAGAGGCCTACGCTCCGTTCTCAGCACCTCATGGTCCCTAAAAGTTAAGTGCTGTCATTTTCAGGACTAGGGATAGAGCACGCCAGCCTTTGCACGTGTGGGGCCCAGGGGTCAATCTTCAGCACGACACATATGCATACACATGTACACACCCCCCCACATATTCCCCACCCCAACCCCATCATTTTATTTCCTTTTTTTTTCTTTCTTAGGTCCCACCCGGTGAGGCACAGGGGTTACTCCTGCCTCATGCACTCAGGAATTACTCCTGGCGGTGCTCAGGGGACCCTATGGGAGGCTGGGAATCGAACCCGGGTAGGCCACGTGCAAGGCAAACACTCGACCCACTGTGCTATTGCTCCAGCCCCCATCGTTTTATTTCCAAGTGGGGAAAAAAAAATCTACCTGCTTCCTGTCAGTAGTTTGGCAGATCCAAAGCTCCAGGTTTAAGATCGGCCTGGGCACAGCCGGACAGACCTTCAGTGGGTCGTTTCCTTTTGTATGTTGGATTACAAGGTTCATACTGAGTCACGCAAAAATATCCACATGGTGCTGAGGTATGGGGCAGTCAAAGGAAAGTGTCACGTGCCCTGGAGCCCCTTGTAAGATCCCACTCTCCAGAGATTTATTCTCCCACACTACTTACACATCAGATTTATTCTTTCATGCTCTCTGTAAACACACTGCATAGAGATGTGATCGTGTAACACATCATGTTCTGAAACCTGCTTTCATTCTCCACCTCAGCCACAGGCAGCTCCATGACAATGCGTCCAATAGCTGTGTTCCAGGGCTGCGGAAATACTATAATTGAATTAAATCAGTTCTTCACTGGTGGGCGTTAAGGTCTCTCTCTCTCTTTTTTTTCTTCCACTTAAAAAAAGAAAAAAGCACCGCTTGTGCCAATACAAGTGAGTACTTGTACGAGGATTTGGGTAGGCTTAATTCTTGGCAGTGAAATTTTAGGATCAAAGGGGGAAAGCGTTTTAGCATCTGGGAGACTTTGGAACTCGTGTCAAAGGGAATCCTGGGGGAGTTTGTCCTAATCTCACTCAAGTGAGGCTGGGCAGTTAGTTTCCAGGTAAGTTGATTGAATCAGACAAATCAGCCAGGGGCTGGAGCGATAGACAGCGGGTAGGGCGTTTGCCTTGCACGTGGCTGACCCGGGTTCGATTCCCAGCATCCCATAGGGTCCCCCAAGCACCGTCAGGAGTAATTCCTGAGTGCAAAGCCAGGAATAACCACTGTGCATTGCCGGTATGTTCATGACGCAGTCGTCTTATTGGAACAGGAGGGGGGACTCTTGGGGAGGTGGTGGGCTGACTTTCCTCCTTTCTCATTGGTCGGAGTCAGGTCACGTGCGTTGACTTTAGCCAATCCCTGGCAAGGGAATTGGCTCAGCCCAGGGCAGGTTCAACTGGGAAAGGGATGGCTGGGGGCTGTGCCAAGGAGGAAGGGGAAGCTGGCTCCTGGGCTGGCTACCTGCTGCCCTGCTCATTCCGGCGATGTGGGCCACAGTGCTCTGCAGAGAAGGCCTCGCTCTCGGGGCCTTGCAGTTTGGAGAGTTCTCACCCTTCTCAGGCCTGGAGCCTTGATGATCTCAGAATCACTTTTGGGCTCACGCATCTCGGAGGTGAGGCTTCCCCTTTTCTGGAAGGATATAGCCGGTTTGCGGCCAAAGCCCTCTGCGCAGCCGCGGCGACAGCCCAGCGGGGAGGGCGTTTGCCTTGCATGTGGCTGACCCCGGTTCGATCCCCGGCATCCCATATCGTCCCCCAAGCACCGCCAGGAGTAATTCCTGAGTGCAGAGCCAGGAGTAACCCCTGAGCATCCCTCCACCATGGACCTAAAACACAAACAAATAAGAAACAACAAAACTGCTCTGCGGTCCACTTGTTTTGACTCTCAAATGTTTAGGCCGCTTTCCTGTGGAATGTTTTCAGTCCCCTTTTGTTCACATTGGTGACCTCTCACCTGACTCCGCGCTCAGGAATCACTCAAGGCAGTGCTCTCAGGGGATCCTGATCGAACCCTGGTCTACTGCTTGCAAGGCAAGTGATTGCCCACTGTACTATCGTCCCGCCCCTAGCGATGTCTCTCTTGCTGGCAGCACATCCCCTATTCTTCCCTCCTTTTTGGCAGTGCTGGGAATCAAACGCAGGACCCCGCACACTCAAGGCAAGTGCCCTACCACTGAGCCACATCCCCAGTCCTGTTCTGGGTCATTTTGTTCAACAATTTATTCTTCACTTCCGCTCTCTTCTCCCATTTACCATAAGCTGGGCGGGGTGCACGCCCCGGTGGTTTAGCAATCCCTCCCGAGTATCCAGTTGCACTGTTCGAGAGCTGTCTCCCACAAAACTCTGAGCCCAAGTCAGCTCAGCTCTTTGCCACTCTGCAAGAATCGTTTTCCTGGGGCTGGAACGATAGCACAGCGAGGAGGGCTTGCACGTGGCCGACCTGGGTTCAATTCCCAGCATCCCAATGGTCCCCCGAGCACCGCCAGGGGTAATTCCTGAGTGCATCGCCGGGTGTGACCCCCCCAAAAAAAAAAGAATCGTTTTCCTCCCATGTCCTGTGAGCTGCTCCTCATTGTTCCCAGCACTTTCGCGTTTCTACCCACAGTTAGAGCAGACAAGGATGTGTGAGTCTGGCTCTCCTCTGTCTCTCTCGGGTCGCTGGCACCAAAGCCACTTCCGTGTTCGTAGCTGTTTTTTGTTTTTTGTTTTGGCTTTTTGGGTCATACCCAGCGGTGCACAGGGGTTACTCCTGGCTCATGCACTCAGGAATCACTCCTGGCGGTGCTCAGGGGACCATATAGGATGCTGGGAATCGAACCCAGGTCGGCTGCATGCAAAGCAAACGCCCTCCCCACTGTGATATCGCTCTAGCCCCCCACCTCTAACTTTTAGTCCCTAACAAACCACCCGTACCATTTCCTTCCCTGAGGAAGTAAGTTGAGAGTGGGCGTGGGACAGTTCCATGCCTGTGGGTTTGGGGGCTTTGCTTGGGCATGTTGTAAATGACACTGATGCCCGCTTTACTGGACTGAAAATGCCCACTTCTGGTCCTGAACAGTTCAGAAGGCTCCTGGGCCTACCTAGTGCCAGCTGCCACACTGGCATCTCTGTCTTCCCCTAATGGAACTGGCGGCCATCAGGGCCCTTGCTTTGAACTTGAGAGTGTCCTGTGTGATATCAGAGCCCAAGGCGAGTAGGGAGAGGCGGTCGCCAGTGGCAGCCGCGGCCCACCAAGGTCCCTGCTGCCGGAGAGTGTGACCCTGACTGCCCGTGGCTGTGCTCTCTCCGTAGACACTGATGGAGAGGCAGAGACGGAAGGCGGACATCGAGAAGGGGCTGCAGTTCATCCAGTAAGTGGCCCAGCCCGTCTCACTCGGCGCTTTCCCCACTCACGTCTGTGTGGCTCTCACGGGGCTCCTGCCACCACCCCTGGGCCCGGCCCGGCCCTCAGTGCCCGCGGGTGGGAGCTGGCATTTACCCAAGGCCAGTCTGGGCGGACGGCAGGAAAACGGCTCTCAGCGCCTTCACCGGGGGCGTGTCTCACTTCAGTCCCTGTTTCTGCGGAGCTGTGCCCCTGAGGTCTGGCTCCTGGTCAGGTGTTCATCCTTTGGGGTGTCTCCGGATCTGTGAAGTGGGGAGAAGCCCCGTTCCCGGGAGGAGGCTAAGGGCATGGGGTGACTGTTCCCTTGGTTCTCCCGCTCTGCCCGGGAGCTCTGTGAGGGCTCTGCAGTGGACAGTGCTCTGGGATGCCTGAGGAACCCCTGGCAGCATTGGGACCACTCCCCAGGACTGACCTCGTCACCCACCCCCACTTCCTCATGCCTACACCCACCGCCTCAGGGCACGGGGTTGGGCCTGCTGTGGTCTGGACTGGCCAGTGGCCACTGCTTGTGGGGGGCCTTTGACATCAGATAAGGGGGGTCTTCAGACCTAGTGCGACCTGGTAAAGAAGAAGCTGGGCTGACGGGGTCCCCATCCCCTCTCCTCCAGGCCCCCTCCACACACACATCTTGCTCCTTTGCTCAGGCCACTGTCTCCTGCCCTGGTGATGGCGGCCTGGCGGCAGCTGTGGCATCAGAAGGTGCCAAGCACTGAGCCAGGCCCTTGTGCCATGTGCCCCCATGCATGGCCCTGGCCCCTCGCTTCCCCTCTCTGGGGATTCGGGCCAGCAGCCCGCCTTCCTTCTCGCCCTGCCTCCTCCCACCATGGGGCCTGGAAGAGGTGCGGGGTGGGGGGGCCACACCCACTGCTCTGAGTCCGGCCCTGAGTGTCCTGGCCAGGGTGGGCATGAGAGGCTGGCACGGTGCTGCCGGTCTCGGACCTCAGAGGGGACGGTGGAGGCAGGGGCATCCCGGGGCTCGCCTGAGCTGTGCCCCTCTCCTTCCTGCCAGGTCGACACTCCCCCTGAAGCAAGAAGAATATGAGGTGAGAGCGGGGACGCAGCCGGAGGTCGGGGGTCCCGGGCAGGGGCGCGGAGGGGAGTCCCTGAGCCCCTGTGCCCGTCCCTTGCCAGGCCTTTCTGCTCAAGCTGGTCCAGAACCTGTTCGCCGAGGGCAATGACCTGTTCCGGGAGGACGACCACAAGCAGGCGCTGGTGCAGTACATGGAGGGGCTGAACGTGGCCGACTACGCCGCCTCCGACCAGGTGGCCCTGCCCCGTGAGCTGCTGTGCAAGCTGCACGTCAACAGGGCGGCCTGCTACTTCAGCATGGTGAGCCCCCCGCGACCCCTGACCCGCCCCAACCCCCAAACCCTGACCCCGGCAACCCCTGACCCTGATGACCCCCAACCCCTGCAAACTACCATCCCCACAACCCTTGACCCAACCTCCGACCCTGCGACCCACGACCCGCAACCCCCTGACCCCCAAGCCCCGAGAACCTCAAGACCCCCCAAGACCCCCTGAGACCTCCATGCCCCACACCCCTGCTCCATCAGTGTAGTGAGTGCCTGACCCCATGACCCCCGAGACCCCCATGACCCCACACCCCTGCGACTTCAGCATGGTGACACTCATGATCCCCCATAATCCTGCTCTCCTGCTAGTTCACCATGGCGAGCCCACTGCAGGGTCCCCTGTGCCCTCCCACAGCGGCCTCCACGACCCCACACTTCCCCGTGCCCCTGTCCATGCCCCTGTGCCGAGCCTGATGTGGTACCCACCCACCCCCCCACACACGCACACATACAGTCTGTCTCCTCTCTTCCCAACTCTCGGTCCCAGCGGTGCCCGGCACCCCCAGCCTGGAGCGCCTTGGCTGGCATTTAGTTTGAAAGCGCTTTGTTGTCGGTTTGGTTTTAAGGGCCCCCACTGGGTGGTGCTCAGGGCCTGCTCCTGGCTCTGCACTCAGGGGTCACGCCTGGTGGGTCAGGGGACCATATGGGGTGCCAGGGCTCAAACGGGGCCAGCTGTGTGAGAGGCAAGCGCCCTGCCTACCCTTGCATCCCTGGTCCCTGCCTCCTGCCCTCACTTCCTCCCGGAGCGCCCTGGTGCCCCGTGCTCTGGGCCAAAGGCGGGCAGGGGGCCGGCGTGTGTGTGCCCAGGAGGTGCTCAGGGCCCGTGTCCTGCAAGGCCGGGTGGTGGTGGCTGCCCCTCTGGCTGGGACCCTCGATGCTGACCCCAGCCCTGCTCTGTCCGTGCTGGCCGGGCGGGCGCTGACCTGGCCCCTCCTCCTGTCCAGGGCCTGTACGAGAAGGCGCTGGAGGACAGCGAGAAGGCGCTGGGGCTGGACGGCGAGAACATCCGCGCGCTGTTCCGAAAGGCGCGCGCCCTCACGGAGCTGGGCCGCCACAAGGAGGCCTACGAGTGCAGCAGCCGCTGCTCCCTCGCCCTGCCCCACGTGAGTGCCCGCCCGCCTCAGAATCCTCTCTGCGTCCCTGGGCTCAGCGTGCGCCAGGCCCTGCCATGTGAGCTCGCCCGGGTCGCGACGGGCGGCAGAGCCAAGGCGGGTTCCCCAGACTCACGCGCTCCCTCTGCACCCTTCAGGGGGGACACAGTGCGGGGGGGGGGCTCCGAGGGGCCCTGACGTCTGGGCTGCCAGAGAGGATAAGTAACTCTGCTCCCCGGCACCGTGGCTGCCCCCCCAACCCATCCACGCACTTGTGCCTTTACCAAGCGCCCTGCGGTACCCAGCCTGGTGCCCTTCAGGGGCTGTCGTCCACGGGGAGGCGAACAGCACCAGGGTTTAGACTTGCTCCACCACTGACCCTGGCCATGACCTTGCGCCTCTTCTGCACGGCGTCGCAATGCCCACACGGTCTCTTTCCTCCTCTCGCCCCAGAATAGCGGAGGTGAAAGGGCTCGGAGAGGTCAGATGCTGCCCCCGAGATTGCAGAGAGCTCAGGAGGAGTGGGGCTCTGGGCGGGCTCCCTGGAGGAGGTGTGGCTTAGGTGGGGAGAGGAGAGCCTAGATTTGGGCTAGCAGAGCGAGGAGGCAGGAGCTGGACTGGGGAGGAATCGGTCACCTAGGCCGTGGGCACAATGGCCACCCCCAGGAGGGGTCAGGAAACGCTCATGGCTCTGTTGGTCTCACTCTCCTCGTTCCGCCTAGTCCGTAGTTGAGGTGTGCCGCCAGGACACGGCCCTCGATGGGCCCTGCGCGTGCCAGCGTTCACAGCAGCTCCGCAGCTGGGTCTCCCCGCTCAAAGCGGGGGGCAGCAGGGTCAGAGCGATAGTCCAGCCAGGAAGGTGTTTGTCCTGCACGTGGCCGACTCAAGTTCGATCCCCGGCATCCCATAGGGTCCCCCGAGCACCGCCAGGAGTAATTCCTGAGTGCAGAGCCAGGAGGAACTCCTGAGCATCGCCGGGTGTGACCCCAAAGGGAAAAAAAACATTGGGGAGCAAGGCCGGTAGCCCAACCCAGCCAGGAACCCTGAGCATCACTGGATGTGGCCCCCAAACAAAACAAACACGACTGATTGAAGCCACAGCCAGAGAGGGCTGCAGTAGGCTGGAGAGTGTGTTTTGCAGGGCCCCAGGTTGGAGCTCTAGGCCCAGAGCCTGGAGCGAGTCCTCAGCCGCGCTGGAAGTACCCCCTTAGCATGGTCCAGCGCGGCCCAGAAACAAGCAAACAAAAATCCGAGTCTCCTAGGGCCCCTTGCCGCTTCCTGAACTCAAAGGGAAGATCAGAAGCTTGGTGTCCATTCAGCCAGCTGTGCCCTGCGGGTCGCCAGTGTCCCCTTCAGGGCCCCTGGGGCAACAGCGAGGGAGAAGGGGCTGGGCTGCCCCCCAGGGGGTGTCTGGGGTGCCGCTCTGAGCCCAGCAGGCTAATGTGGCTGGCGGTTTCTTCCCAGGATGAGAGCGTGACGCAGCTCGGACAGGAACTGGCCCAGAAGCTGGGGCTGCGAGTTCGGAAAGCTTATAAGAGACCCCAGGTAGGCGGGCCTGGAAATGGGGGCATCCCTGCAGAGCGGACCAGGCGCCTGGGTGGGGGAAGTGGGCCATGTCAGGACAGAGGGGAGAGGCTGCCGGTGACTGACCTCTGGAACCTTCCTGGAAGGGGCGGCCCAGACCCGTCACGCGCCTTCAGCCCCACTGTCTGCTGTGGCACTGACCCCTGGGCACTGCACCCTGGGTCAGGTCTCTGCAGGGACCCAACAGGCAAGGAAATGGGCAGATCTGACCCAGAGACACACAGGGTGGCAGACACAGAGGGTCCCACAGGCCCCACTGCCTGCCCGGGCCCTCCTGCTGCCCTGAGCACCTTTCAGCACCTCACCTGCCCCCTTCCCATCTCCGGCAGGAACTGGAAAACTTTTCTCCGCTCAGCAACGGCGCTGCGGCTAGTGTGACCCACCAGGTAGGAGCCGGCCTCCCACTCTGCCCCCAGATCCCACTGTCTGGCTTCACCCATGGGGGGGGGGGCTGGGGACTCACGCAGAGGGTCCCCCAAGAGTAGCCCCCGAGCCAACATTGTTGCTTTATGGCCCGAGAAAACGAAAGAAGGTGGGAAGAAAGTCACAGTGCCTTGGAGAGAGCCAGCAGGGAGAGAGCCGAGGGGCTTAACCCGGTGCAGCCACTGGTTTTTGTTGTTGGTTTTGGGGGATCATCCCCAGTGGTGCTCAGGGCTCACTCCTGGTGGTGCTCCGGGGATTCAGTGCAGTGCCAAGGATTGAACTGGCAAGTGCCCTGACCTGTGAGCTGTTTCTCTGGCCTGCAGGTGCCCTGACCTCCGCGCCCCCCCCCGCCACACACACACTGACACACTGTCTCTCAGGCCCGTGGGTGCCCGCCCCTGTGCCATCCCTCCATTCCCTCCAGCCTGCTGCAGGGGGTTGGGTTTTGCTCTGAGCACTGGTTCGGTTTTTGTTCTGCTGAGGGTGGACATGCAGGGTTCGGCTTGAGCCCCCGCGCATGGCGTGGGGGCAGCTGCAGTTTTATGCTCTGAGCAGGGGTGAGCTGGGAGGCCGCAGGGGCCACTGGAGCAGAGTGGAAGCAGCTGGGTCTGCGGAGCAGAGGGGAGGCACAGGGCACCGGGCAGGGAGGTGCCTGTGCGGGAAAACTAAGTCCCTGTGGGTCCAAGCTGTTCCCCCCAGGGTGCTAGGGAGACTCACCATCAGGGCAGATGGGGTCCCCAGTTCCCGGTTCCCCGGGCTCCTGCCTCCTTCCGGGAGCCTGAGAAATGGGGCCGCTTTGCTTTTCTGCGGAGAGGGACCTGAGTGTGCCCTGAAAAGCCCCCCCACGCCATGCACAGAGGCTCTAGGTGAACCTCGCATGTCCACACCCAGCAAAACAAAAACCTCAGCGGGCACTTGGGTGGGGTGGCGGCCCCTGAATGCACCCAGTGACCCCCTCGGGCCATCAGCCTGACCCGCCTCCTGTCTCCACAGGGAACCCCCAACGGACTGGGGCCCATCGACGACATCGAAACAGGTACTGGCCCTGCTCCTTCTGGGGGCTCAGCCCCTCGCCCCCAAGAGCCCTGGAAGGCGGGGCAGGTCAAGCCCCCTCGGACGACGAAAGGAAATAGGGGGAGGAGGATGTGGAGCAATGCTGGGGGGGCCTCCCCTTGCCCCTCTGACGCCCCTTGGCCTCACCCAGAAGCAGGCTGTCCCCAGGGAGCAGAAGCGGCTCCCCACTGCAAGGGGAGCAGGGCTGCGGGCAGCTGGACCTCAACCTCAGGGCCCGGGCCGACGCCCCCATCCCCTGCGGCTCCTGAGTCCCTCCATCCTCCACAGACTGCTACGTGGACCTCCGCGGCTCCCCGGCCCCACTCCCTGCCACCCCCACACTGCCCCTGTTCCCTCACGTGCTGGACCTGCTGGGCCCCCTGGAGAGCGGTGGCCGGGCCCTCCCTGGCTCAGAGGGCCCCGACGATTTCTCTGACGGGGACTTGTTTGGGCCCGAGCTGGACACACTCCTGGACTCACTGGTGAGCGCCACCCCCTCAGGGCTCCGCCTACAGCACCCCTCCCTGCAGGTGCCCGGTCCAGCCCCTCCTCCTGAGGCCCCGCCCACCAGCCCTGCAAGTGCTCCGCCCTGACCTTCCTCCCGACCCGCCCCTTTTCTCGGACCTGTCCTTTTATTGAGCCACGCCCACACACCACAGGCAGATGCTCTGCTCTGCCCCTTCCTAGGGCCACGCCCAGACCTCTGCTAGTGCCCATCCTGCCTCTCCTCCTGAGGCCCCGCCCCTTCTCTTAGGCCATGCCCCAACCCCCGAAGGTGCCCCGCCTCCTGAGGCCCCCCTCGCAGCCTCTGTCCTGTAGCCCCAGCTCCTCCTTGGAGCCCCCCACCTTCTTCCTCATACCCTGTGAGGACTGGTGGGAAGGTCCTCAGATTCCAGTCCTGGGTCCCAGTCCGGGAATCAGACTTCCCAAGGGAAAGGGACGCTCTTGGGACAGAAGCTGCAGAAAGTGCAGGCAAGGGGCAATGAGAGACCAGTGAGAATAAAACCCTGTAACGGTACAGCAGTGCAGACGTGTACCCTGCACGCAGCTGACTCGGGTTTGATCCCTAGCACCCCATGTGGTCCCTTCAACCCACCAGAAGTGATCCCTGAGCTCAGAGCCAGGAGTAAGCCCTGAGCATCGCCAGGTGTGGCCCCACTGCCCCCCCCCAAAAAACCCAAACTGAGTGGGATGTGATTGGGCAGAGCGGGGGCTGGTGGCCTGGGCTCCTCAGGGCCCAGTCTCCTCTGACTGCATGACCCTCTGTCCACCCTGCAGTCTCTGGTGCAGGGCGGCCTGCCTGGCAGCGGGGCGCCCAGCGAGCTGCCCCAGCTGATACCTGTGTTCCCTGGGGGGACCCCGCTGCTGCCTCCCGTCGTGGGCGGCTCCATCCCGGTCTCCAGCCCCCTGCCCCCTGCCTCCTTCGGCCTGGTCATGGACCCCTCCAAGAAGCTGGCTGCCTCAGTGCTGGACGCCCTGGACCCCCTGGGCTCTGCCCTGGACCCCCTGGACCTGCTGCCTTTCTCGGAGCCCCGCCTGGACGCCCTCAGCAGCTTGGGCTCCCCCCGTGGCTCCCTGGACAAGCCCGACTCCTTCTCTGGTGAGGCCCCCGGGTTGGGTCGCCCCTCGCCAGGGCCCACATCTGCCCATCTCCCTGGGTGGCTGAGACCTCGCGGTCTGAGTCACTGTGTGCCCGGGACTCGGAGGGGCAAACCGAAGAGCTGGGATTAGGAGGGATTAGGACCCAGAGTCCCTGCCTGGTGCTCTCTCCCAGCCTCCAGGGGCCCCGGGCTCATGGTGGGTGGGCTCCCCGGAGGGCCCAGGGCTGGGCTCACAGGCCCAGAGGACAGAGGACAGGCAGGCCCAGGCCTGGCAAAGCTCAGGTGCAGCAGCCAAGAAAGACCCCCTGGAGGAGGTGGTGGCTGGGTGGGTCTATTTTGGGGGGGAGGGGAGATGCGCTTCGGGGCCCCAGGGTCCACTGCTGGTGCTAGTTGGTCAATAAGGACAGGCCCAGGCCTGCGCCCCTGCCCCTGAGCTGTCGCCAGCGTCTGCAGGTGGGAGGGGCCATGGCTGCTGTCAGCACCCGGGGCCAAGCAGGTGCAGCCCTGCAGGATGCAGGGAGACAGTGGGTGTCCCAGGCTGGGACACCTCTGTCCAGGGCAGAGAGGAAGGCACCGTGCCGGGAGGGGCTGGTGCATGTAGGCGGATTGAGTGGCATGAGCACACTGCCCTCGGAGGGTCCCTGTAGAGCAGGGCAGGTGACCCCATGTCTTCTCGTCCAGAGGAAACCAACTCCCAGGACCATCGGCCCCCGAGCACTACTCAGAAACCCGCGGCCTCGGTGAGTGACAGACCCCTGCTGCAGGTTCTGGAGGGTGGGGGGGGGCCCGTCTGGTTGCCTTTGTGTTGGGCTTCCACTCTAACAAAGGTCTTGGCCAAGGTCAGCCACCCACGCACCTACCCCGGGTCCCTGCTGATGTTCTGTGTCCCTGGATCAGGGTACAGGAAGTTCCCCAGATGGGAGGGCAGAGAACGACAGAGGCTTCTGGACCTCAAGTGTGCTTTGGGTCAGGAACCCGGGTGGTCTCCACGCTTAGTGCCCCAGTGGCTCAGCTGTCCCCCACCCCTACATGCCCACCTCTGCCTGTCTCAGCCGGAACCCTCCATGCCCAACACGGCTCTGCTCATCAAGAACCCCTTGGCGGCCACCCACGAGTTCAAGCAGGCCTGCCAGCTCTGCTACCCCAAAACAGGTAAGGGCGGCCCTCTCTGGGCAGGCGCCGAGAAGGAAAGGGTCCCCCGTGGGGGATGGGCTGGACCCCGAATCCCTCCTGTCTTGCCAGCAGCAAGGGCTGGGAGGCGGGAGGCAGGCTGGGAGCCAGACCGCAGGACGAGCAGGAGTTGGTACTCCCTGGGTTCGAGGCTTACTGGAGACGCTGGAGTTGATCCAGAACCAGGGGCAGAGGATTCTGGGAAATGTAGTTCTTGGGCTGCTGCACCCCAAATCCCAGGAGGTGGGGGAAGCAGTTGGGCACAGGAGCCTGTGTCTGGAGACAGTGCCCGGCACACCGGCATCCTTGCTGGACTCTAGGTCTTTCCACCACCAGAGGCCACAGTTTAGAGTTTTTAGGCAGGACTCGGGATGCGGGTGGTCCCTGGATTTCAGGCTCAGCCACCGAAGCCCTTTCTTTGTCCATGGGAGCACTACCAGGAGTGAGCCCTGCTGTCCAGGCCCGCGCTGGGCGGCGTCCCCCAAAGCCCTCTGGGAATGTGGGGGCGGTGTGGAGATGCTTCCCTGCGTGGCCCTCATGCTGCCCAGAGCTCCTGGCACTGCCCATGGGTGACAAGGGGCCTCCTAAAGACTCTGTCCTCCTGTCCTCTTTGAGGAGCTGTCCCTGCTGGGTCAGCGCATCTGAGAGGACCAGGGCACGGTGTCCATCTGTGGCCACTGGGGCCCATTGTCCTCCGGGCAGCCCAGAAAGGGCCTCAGGGAGGTGGGGGCCACGTCTCTGGGCAGTGGCAGGAGCTTTGCTGCCTGGGGGAGCAGGTCACCATCCTGTGCGCGTTCCAGTTCTGCCTCCGGGTCAGCTCCTGCCCCTTCCCGCAGGCCCCAGGGCAGGTGACTACACGTACCGAGAGGGCCTGGAGCACAAGTGTAAGCGGGACACCTTGCTGGGCCGGCTCCGCTCCGCCGCCGACCAGACCTGGAAGCGCATCCGGCCGCGGCCCACCAAGACCAGTTTCGTGGGCTCCTACTACCTGTGCAAAGGTGGGTGCGGCCCGGACCCCACTCCTGTGGCAGCCCTGAGCGGAGCTGCGCGGGGATTCCGGGGGGGCCCCCCTGTCCAGGAGGCCCTGCCCAGACTGGCTCCACGGTCCGTGGGTCATTCCCGCATTGCCTTTGGCCTTTGACCCCTGACAGGCCTGTGTCCTGGCGCTGGAGGGGGGTTTCCACTGGCACTACAGGGTCCCTGAGTTTGTGTGAGAGGACGTGGGGAGACCCCACAAAGGTGGTTAGAGCAGCACCAGTGAGGACCCGCTTGACACTGGCCCGTAACTCTCGTCATCCCGGAGCATGAGGGGGGCGTTGGGACGGGGCCTCTTTCGCTTTTGGGGCCACAGTGTTGGTGCCCAGGGGCTCCGCCAGCCACTGCCTGGAGGTCGCTTCCCCTGGTGCTCAGGGGACCAGGCGGTACCGGGGATTGAGTCTGGGCCTCCCTCGGACGAGGCACGTGCTCAGCCCGTCCAGCCATCTCTCAGGATGACCTTCTGGCTTTCGGGGTGCTTTCTGGGCTTGGGGGTGCTTTCTGGCAGTGCTGTGCATGTGACCCAGGGCCTCACGAGCACGTGGGTGGCACCATCAGCAGCTGTGTCTCCTGCCGGGCCCTGCCCTCTTTGCTGAGGTGTTGAGGTGTTGTCTTCCTGCCGGGGTAGTGCTTATGTTTTGGGGCTCACCCAACAGTGCTCAGAGGCCGTTCCCAGCTCTGTGCTCAGGAGTGGAGTCATTCCCAGTGGTGCTTAGGGGACTCCGCGGTGTTGGAAGTCTAACTAGGGCCTCCTGTGAGCAGTGCTTTTTGGGTCACACCTGACAATGCACAGGGGTCACTCCTGGCTCTGTGCTCAGGAATTACTCCTGGCGGTGCTCGGGGGACCCTATGGGATGCTGGGGATTGAACCTGGGTCAGCCGCATGCAAGGCAAACGCCCTCCCCGCTGTGCTATCACTCCAGCCCCTGTTTTTTTCACTGTCACTGTCATCCTGTCGCTCATTGATTTGCTCGAGCGGGCACCAGTAATGTCTCATTGTGAGATGTGTTGTTACTGTTTTTGGCATATCCCTAATTTTTTAATTTTTAAAAATTTTATTATTTGGATTTTTTCACTGAGTCACCGTGAGATAGAGCATTACAAGCTGTTCATGGTTGGGTTCAGTCATAGTGTTTTATTTATTTATTTATTTATTTTTTGGATTTTTACCAATATATTACTTTTATTTCAATGTTGACATAAAGTTCAGGATTTTTTCTACCATGTTTGTGACACAATGCACTTGATTCTTTTTTTTTTTAACCTTTTTTTTTTTTAATTTATTTATTTTTAATTAGAGAATCACCGTGAGGGTACAAGTCATAGTGTTTTAACACCTGTCCCTCCACAAGTATAATTTCCCAGCACCAATGTCCCCAATTTCCCTCCCACCCACCCCCATTTTTTTATTTTTTGGGGTGTCTGGTCACACCCAGCAGTATACAGGGTTAACTCCTGACTATTTTCAGGCTTTATTCCTGGTGGGGCTCAGGGGCCCTGTGGGGTGCCAGGGGTTGAATCTGGGTCGGCCACGTGCAAGGCAAGTGCCCCCCCACTGGACTCCAGCCCCAGTGCTCAGCCTCGTGGGTATCTCTCCGGCCTGGGCAGTTGGACCCAGCCTTCGGGTTCTCACAGCAAGTCTGCTGAGGACAGTGAGACTCTGGGAGGTGGCCCAGGCCCTGCCTGTGTCCCCTGGTGGCAGTGCCTCTCTGCAGCCTTTGTGGGTCAGAAGCTGGTATTGCCCAAGGCCCGAGGCGCCCCCCAGCCCCAGCCTTCCCCCCAATACTCCCCAGCCCTGAACCCGCGCAGGCTGGCCCGGTCTTGGGAAATCTCTCCTCGGACTCCCCCAGTCCGGGGTCAGCCCCCAGGATGTGGGCCCCTTTGGGGGAGACGAATGGGCCAACTTAGAGCAAGGCTGTGGGGGAGGAAGCCGATCCCCTCCCGGGGTGCAGAGTGAGGGATTTGTCACCTCACTTGATCCCCACCATGGCCCGGCCCGGCCACCAGCTCGTCATGCTCAGTGGCCATCCAGGCTCGAGCCCTGAGCCCTGCCTTGTCCCCACTGCGTGTTCGCAAACCCTCCTGCCACGCTGGCCGCACGCAGTAGGTACCCCCAGGGGTGATGGAACCCGGGAATGCCAGGCTGTGCAGATGAAGGGGTGGGGTCCCCCGCAGAGCCCCCCAACACTCAGAACAGAGCAGAGATGGGGCCCGGCCTGGGGTGAGCAGCTTTCCAGTTCCGCCGCCCATGGGCCGGAGCGAGAGTACAGCGGGTAGGCCTGGCACTCAGCCCAACCAGGTTCAACCTCTGCATCCCACATGGTCCCACGAGCCCACCAGGAGTGATTCCTAAGAGCCAGGACTAAACCCTGAGCACCGTTGGATGTTTCCCCAAAACAAAATCAAAAACCAATTCTGTTGTTCAGCCCCATGCAGGTTCCGAGGGTCTGTGGACCACCTGCCCGCACCCCTGGAGGGAGCTGGGCTGAGCAGGGCAGGGGGGCAGTGGGGCAGAGGACAGCAACGGGTAGCAGGGGGCTGTGGGGGGCAGCAGGGCAGCAGGACAGTGGGAAGCAGGGCAGCAGGAAGGGATGCAGTGAACAGGGGACAGCGGGGCAGGGGGCAGTGGGCTGCGGGCTTGGGGCAGGAGACAGTGGGCAGCAGGCAGGGAGCAGGGGGCAGCGGGCAGCAGGGCAGCGGGCAGCGGGGCCAGGCTGCCCTCCCGCCTGGCGGAACGTCGCTGTTGCCTCTTTGCAGACATGATTAACAAGCAGGACTGTAAGTACGGGGATAACTGCACCTTCGCCTACCATCAGGAGGAGATCGACGTGTGGACGGAGGAGCGCAAGGGCACCCTCAACCGCGACCTGCTCTTCGACCCGCTAGGGGGCGTCCAGCGCGGCAGCCTCACCATCGCCAAGCTCCTCAAGGAGCACCAGGGCATCTTCACCTTCCTCTGCGAGGTACCCGCCCGCCCGCCGGGAGAGTCAGGCTGGGGGGGGTCCTGTCCCCCTGAAGCCCACCCCACCCCCACGCCCCGGGCAGCCCCAGGGAGTAACCGACCGGGCACCCTCCCATCCACTGGGCTGGCTTTCACGCCCCGCTGCACCCCAGCCACCCCCTGCCCCCCTCGGCCCCCTGAGCTGCGGCCCTTCCGTCTGGGGCTCCCCTCGCCCTCCCACGCCCCTAGCTGCACACAGCCGATTGAGGGGCCCGCTCTGGGGGCCGTGAGCTCTGGAGCCCGGCTTCCGGCAGCTGACGCCCCGAGCTGTCCCACCATGGCTCATCTGTCTGACTCAGACCCCTCCAGGGGGCAGCGGCCGGGACTCGGGGTGCTCTTAGGCCCTCCGTGACTTTCTCGGGGAACCCCGAGGACACAGCAAGTGTGGTTACCTCCAGGTTTATAGTTGGGGAGACTGAGGCACAGGGTACACAGGGGTGACAGGGAGGGAGGTGGGAGAGGGAGAGCGGGAACGCGAGTGGGGGTGGGGGGCCAGTGTGAGCCCCCCCCCGGCCCTGCACGGGGTCCCGGCCCACACGTGCCCCCTCCCCCGGGCAGATCTGCTTTGACAGTAAGCCTCGGATCATCAGCAAAGGCACCAAGGACTCCCCGTCTGTGTGCTCCAACCTGGCCGCCAAGCACAGCTTCTACAGCAACAAGTGAGGGGGCAGCTAAGGGACGGGGCGGCACCACCCCCACCCCGGGCCCCACTGCAAGCCCCCTCCATGGGTACTCGATGGCCTCGGCTGCCCCGCGCGTTGGCAGGTCACAGCGGGGCTGGCATTGTCCGTGGCAGTGCTCTGACCGGCTGGGGCCTGGTGGGCCCGGCGTCCCCCGCTCCCTCGCTGCTGGACAGTGCCCCTGGGCTGCCCCTCCCCCTCCCATCTCCGCCTCAGTCCCTTGGGAGTGCATTGAGATTTCAGGCTGCAGAGGGCGCTCTTCGGGTTCCTCCTGCTCCAGAGCTGAGAGCAGTGACCCCCTGCCTCTCGGGGGTGGAGTGGGGGGGAGCAGCCGCAGCTGGGTTCAACCCCAGGCTGCAGGGCTGGAGCGATAGCACAGCCAGGAGGGCATTTGTCTTGCACGCGGCCGACCCGGGTTCGATTCCCAGCATCCCGTTTGGCCCCCTGAGCACCGCCAGGAGTGATTCCTGAGTGCAGAGCCAGGAGGAACCCCTGTGCATCGCCGGGTGTGACCCCCACAAAAAAAACAGTGGGGGATCCCCCCACGTCTGTGATCCAGTTCATGGGGCGGGAGAGGGCGGGAGAGAGCCAGCCGTTAGGGCGCTTGCCTTGCACCCCAGCGACCCCTGAGCATCCCTGGGTACCACCAGATGTGGCCCCCCCAAAAAAAATCAGGGCGGGATCGACCATGGAGAAACCCCTTCCCTCGGCTGACTGCTCCCCCTCCGACGGCCCCGCCCCGCCCCGAAGGTGCCTGGTGCACATCGTCCGCTCCACCTCCCTCAAGTACTCCAAGATCCGCCAGTTCCAGGAGCACTTCCAGTTCGACGTGTGCCGCCACGAGGTGCGCTACGGCTGCCTGCGGGAGGACAGCTGCCACTTCGCCCACAGCTTCATCGAGCTCAAAGTCTGGCTGCTGCAGCAGTATTCGGGTGCGCTGGGCCACCCTCCCCTCCCCCGACCCTCCCGCCCGGGCTGCGGCGTCCCGCACAGGGACCCGGAATCCCGCTCCGAGCCTTCGGGGCTGGTCACCCGCAGGCGGGTCCCGGGCACACACTGTCCCCCTCGGCAGTCATAGTTTAAACATCGATCGGCCTGAGGTTTTGGGGGGATGACGGGGGGAATCCAACCATCCGTGTCTTCTAAGATGACGAAAAGGGGCGACTTAACTGCTGAGGTGCCCCCTGCTGTGAGGATAGTAGAGCAGTACTGGGAGGGACCTAAGGTGGGGCATCCCGGGGGAGGTGACACATGAGCAGGCAAAGGAACGGCAAGGCTGGAAGCCGTGGGGCAGGAGCGGGCACAGTCCAGAGACCCTCAGCAGGGGCCCGGGAGCTCAGCGGAGGGGGCAGGGGACAGGCATGCCGTGCTGGGATCCACCCCGAGGCCCCAACCCACCGGACCTGGCCTTGGTGGTTTGGAAAGTCGCGCTGGTGCCAGAGGTGGGAGTGGCAGACGGCTCTGGGTCATGGGTAGAGGGGACAGGGGCATCAGGTGGACCAGACATGCAGGCTGAGATGAGGGTCCGGGCTGACGGCAAGGCATCTGGACGTGTGGGGTCGCCGTAACCTGAGGAGGTGAAGGTCATAGGATCATAGCAAGAGGGGCTTGGGGGGTGGGGAGTGGGATCCCCCTTAGGAGCTGCCGGCTGGGCCGTGGTGAGGTGCTGAGCAGATAGCCCGGGAGCAGGCAGGCCTGGAGACCCCCATGTGAGATCAGGGATGGGGAGAGGGTTCCGCACAGGGCAGGCAGGAGGAAGCCCCCTGAGGACAGCTGCTGGGGAGCAGGGGCCAGAGACCAAGGCTGGCGGCAGGGCAGGGAGAGGCGCTGGAGGGTGGGCTTTTCTCCTTGGAGACAGTCGGCGTGGGGGTGCTCTGCCTGCTGGGGTGGCAGAGCTGTGGCCCCGGGGGTTAGGCTGGGCGGGTAGAGGGACGAGCAGGCCGGAGGCCCCTCTGCAAGACGCACTTCCTCACCCCACCCTAGGTCGGAGAGCCGGGAGCCGTGCCCCGGGCCGGGGGTCCCTGTGCCCTCCACAGCTTTCTCTTCCTTCGCCTTCCTTTGGCCTGACCAGTGAATAAGCCCCTCAGAGGATGGGGCTTCCCCCACCCCTGCAGAGCCTGGCGGAAGCAGGACTCCCCAGCCTGGGCCTGCGGAGGGGTGCCGGGGGGTGGTGGGGGGCGCCTCCAGGCCCCAGCCTCGCTCCTTCCGGTGACATGCGCCCGTGTTCCCCCCCCCGTTCAGGCATGACCCACGAGGACATCGTTCAGGAGTCCAAGAAGTACTGGCAGCAGATGGAGGCGCACGCCGGGAAGGGCAGCAGCGGCGTGGTAAGCGCCAGGGCGCTGGACCCCCGCCAGGGCCACCCTCCCCTTTACCTGGCCAGGACTCTTAGGAGTATTAGGACAGTGTCGGGAGAGTGCAGATGTGAGGCCAGGAGGTGGCTCAAGGGGGCCCAGAGCTGGATCCCCACACCGCATGGGCCCCTGAGCACCGCCAGTTGTGCCGCTGGTGGTCTCCAAGCGCTGTGGGGGGGCCGCTGTACAAAAGGCTAATGGGACGGGCTGGAGCCACAGTGCAATGGGGGGTGGGGTGGCTTTTTCCTTGCCGCCAACCTGGGTTGGTTGGTTGGTTTTATTTGGGGGCCACACCCGGGGATGCTCAGGGGTTACTCCTGGCTCTGCACTCAGGAATTACTCCTCAAGGTGCTCAGGGGACCATATGGGATTCTGGGAATTGAACCCGGGTTGGCCGAGTGCAAGATAAGTGTCCGATCCGCCATACTATGGCTCCAGCCCCCTAACCGGGGTTTGATCCCTGGTACCACATAGAGTTCCCCAGGCACTGCCAGGAGTGAGCCCTACACACAGCTGGGTGTGGCCCAGAAACAAAACCCCCAAAACCAAAAACTATCATCTCTGTTCCCAGGGAACTTGCTCCCCACCCCCAGTTCTCAGCTGCCGGGCTGGGGCCAGTGTTTACCACCGAAGTGAAAAGGCTCAAAAACCACTAATCACGGGACTGGAGCGATAGCACAACGGGTAGGGCGTTTGCCTTGCACGCGGCCAACCCAGGTTTGAATCCCAGCATCCCATATGGTCCCCTGAGCACTGCCAGGAGTAATTCCTGAGTGCAGAGCCAGGAGTAACCCCTGTGCGTTGCCGGGTGTGACCAAAAATTAAAAAAAAAAACACTAATCAGGGGGCCAGAGAGATAGTACAGTGGGTAGGGCAGCTGGCCCAGGTTTGATGCTACATAGAGCCCCGCCAGGAACAATCCCTGAGCACCACAGGGTGTGGCCCCAAATCAAAAACAACAAAAAGGAAAAATAATAACCCCACTGATCAACTCTTCTGTTCACTGTTAATCAAGTAACCACACAAGTAAGTGGAATTTATCCCCTTGCCCTCCCCAAAGCCATAGGTGGTGCCGGATATTCCAGAGATTCAAACTCTCGAGCCTGGTGCTTTGTTTTGGAACAATATCCTGCTCACCCCCCAAAATTTATTTGAATATTACTGCCAGGAATAACTTAGAACACGTGGTCTCTTTTTTTTTTTTTGGTCACACCCAGCTGTGCACAGGGGTTACTCCTGGCTCTGCACTCATGAATTACTCCTGGCAGTGCTGGAGGACCATACGGGATGCTGGGAATCGAACTCAGGTTGGCCGCATGCAAGGCAAATGCCCTCCCCACTGTGCTATCGCTCCAGCCCCCCGAAGACATGGTTTCTTCATTAAATTTTTTTTTAATTTTGATGCATCACCGTGACAGTTATTTATTTTAATTGATTTCAGGCATTGAATGTTCCAACACCAACCCCTTCCCCCGTGTCTGTCCACTTTTCTCCACCACTGTCCCCCGTTTTCCTCCTGCCGCCAGCCTGCCCCCACGGCAGGCACTTTCCTTCAGCGCTGTGGTTTACCATCCTGTTACTGATGGGAACCACGGGCATCACTTTCCCTCCTTTCAGCGCCCAGTCCCCGTCCAGAGCCACCACTCCCTTCACTTGTCATTGTCATAGTGGCCCCTCCCTGACCCACAGCAGCAAACTTACCAGGAAGGTCCTGTTTTCCTGCCCTTCCTTTCTGCTGCCTTTGGGCATTAGTTAGTCCCCTACGTTGTTTCTTCCTTTCTTTTTTTTTTTTTATAATTTATTTATTTTTAATTAGAGAATCACCGTGAGGGTACAGTTACAGATTTATACACTTTTGTGCTTATACTTCCCTCATACAAAGTTCGGGAACCCATCCCTTCACCAGTGCCCATTCTCCACCACCCGTAAACCCGGCGTCCCTCCCACCCTCCCCACTCCCATCTCCCCCCCACCCCACCCTGCCACTGTGGCAGGGCATTCCCTTCTGTTCTCTCTCTCTAATTAGCTGTTGTGGTTTGCAATAAAGGTGTTGAGTGGCCGCTGTGTTCAGTCTCTAGCCCTCATTCAGCCCGCAACTCCTTTCCCCCACATGGCCTTCAACTACAATGTAGTTGGTGATCGCTTCTCTGAGTTGCCCTTTCCCCGGAACGTGAGGCCAGCCGAGAAGCCATGGGGTCAACCTCCTGGTACTTATTTCTACGGTTCTTGGGTATTAGTCTCCCACTCTGATATTCTATATACCATAGATGAGTGCAGTCTTTCTATGTCTGTCTCTCTCTTTCTGACTCATTTCACTCAGCATGAAACTTTTCATGCCCATCCACTTAACTACAAAATTCTTGACTTCCTTTTTTCTAACAGCTGCATAGTATTCCATTGTATAGATGTACCAAAGTTTCCTCAACCAGTCATCCGTTTTGGGGCATTCGGGTTTTTTCCAGATTCTGGCTATTGTAAACAGTGCTGCGATGAACATACATGTGCAGATGTTGTTTCGATTGTACTTTTTTGCCTCTCTGGGATATATTCCCAGCAGTGGTATTGCTGGGTCAAATGGGAGCTCAACCTCTAGTTTTCTGAGAGTCGTCCATACTGTTTTCCAAAAGGGCTGAACTAGCCGGCATTCCCACCAGCAGTGTAGAAGGGTCCCTTTCTCCCCACATCCTCTCCAACAGCGGTTGCTTTTGTTCTTTTGGATGTGTGCCAGTCTCTGGTGTGAGGTGGTATCTCATGGTTGTTTTGATCTGCATCTCTATGATGATTAGTGATGCAGAGCACTTTTTCATGTGCCTTTTGGCCATTCGTATTTCTTCCTTGGTAAAGTTTCTGTTCATTTCTTCGCCCCATTTTTTGATGGGGTTGGTCCTTTCTTTTTTTATAATAAACTTTTAGTTATTTATTTTAATGAATCACCATGAGCTACAGTTACAGACTTACAAACTTGCATGATTAGTTTCCATCATACAATGTTGCAGTACCCATTCCTCCGCCCTGCCCATTCTCCATCTCCATCACCAATGTTTCTAGTATCCCTCCTGCCACCCTCCCCTCACCTCCCCCCCCCCCTGTGGAAACACATTCTTTCTTTCTCTCTCCTTCTGAGTGTTATGGTTTGCCATATAGATACTAAGTACCCACCACCTACATTGTTTCTTAGGATGTTTCTTATAGGGGCCAGAGCAATCACACAACTGGTAGGGCTTTTGCCTTGCACACAGCCTACCGGAGTTCAATTCCCCGCATCCCATATGGTCCCCTGAGCACCTCCAGGAGTAATTCCTGAGTGCAGAGCCAGGAGTAACCCCTGTGTACAGCCGGGTATAACCCAAGAAGAAAAAAAAAAGATTTTACAATGTTTATATCCTAGATATGAGTGACATCACTCTTTTTTTTTAACCCTTTAAAGCATTCAGTAACATGGAATCTCTTCCCCTTTCTCTCCCCACCCCTAACGCTCTTCTGTAACCTTAGTTCTCAGTAACTACTAGTTTGTCTTTTGTTTGGTCTGTTCATAGATTTTTTTTGGGGGGGTGGGTTTGAGCAGTGCTCAGGAACTACTCCCAGCTCAAGGCACCTAGCAGAGCTTGGGGGACCAGAGGTGACTCTGGGGGTCAAACAGGTGATGGCTGTGTGCAGGGCAAGTTTATTAACTACTGTAAGTACCTCTCCTGCTCCTGTTTGTGGATTTAATATCCTTATCTCGCACACACAGGTAAAATTATCCAGTTCCAGCCTTTTTCTTTCATACCTATTTCATTTTGCACAATCCCTTGAACATTTTGTTGTACGTGGACCATATCGTCCTCTCTCCGTCTGTCCAGGGCACCCTGGGGCCTTCCACAGCTCAGCTTTTGTGGCCTCAGTAAACACTGGGGTGGCTCTGACACCTTAGATTCATGTTTTGGACCTTTTGGGTGGAACTGGGATGAAGTTAAAGATAATAGCTCTATCGTGTTTTGTTTTGGGGCCACACCAGGTGGTGCTCAGGATTTACTCCTGGAACTGTGCTCAGGGATCACTCCCAGCGATGCTCAGGGTTACTCATGGCTCTGCACTCAGGAATTACTCCTGGCGGTGCTCAGGGGACCATATGGGATGCTGGGAATCGAACCTGGATCGGCCACATGCAAGGCAAACGCCCTCCCCACTGTGCTCCAGCCCCAGTAGCTCTATCTTTAACTCCAGGAAGCTCCACAGCAATTTCCAAAAAGTACTTGGACCAATTGACATTTCCCTCATGCAGGTGGGGGTGGAGGGTGGCAAGGAGGGGTTAAGGTCGTGTGGTCAGTGCCAAGCGTCGTGCCACAAAGGCCCCAAAGAGCATGCATACAAGCTCCTCCTGCTTCCCCGCAGGGCACCCCGAGGACCCATGGGCCCAGCACCTTTGATCTGCAGATGAAGTTTGTGTGCGGCCAGTGCTGGCGGAACGGGCAGGTGGTGGAGCCTGACAAAGACCTCAAGTACTGCAGCGCCAAGGCCCGGCACTGGTGAGTGGGTGCCAGGAGGGGCCCAGCCAGCCCCGGGGGCCAGGAAGTGGGGCTGTCCACAGAGGAGCTGCCCTGACACCCACCCTCACTGTCCTGCAGCTGGACCAAGGAGCGGCGGGTCCTGCTGGTGATGTCCAAGGCCAAGAGGAAGTGGGTGTCAGTGAGGCCACTACCATCCATCCGAAACTTTCCACAGCAATACGACGTAAGCCCCAGGGGGGCTGGATGGGTGCACCTCTGGGGTGGGACCCAGGGTGACCCGAGAGGGCAGCCTGCCTGCAGGGCTGTGGGACTCAGCAGGTCCCCCTCACCGGCCCGCAGCTCTGTATCCACGCGCAGAACGGCCGCAAGTGCCAGTACGTGGGGAACTGCTCCTTCGCACACAGCCCGGAGGAGCGGGACATGTGGACGTTCATGAAGGAGAACAAGAGTGAGTGGGCAGGGCCTGGGTCCCTCCTCCATCCCCTGCCCAGGCTCTGCCCGAAGGGTCTTCTGTGGCGTCCAGGCCCTGATGCCCCCAAGGCCCCCAGACCCTCCTCACTCGCCTCCCAAGAGAATGCGATGAGGGCAGATGGCTGGAGACGCCCCTCACCGTGTGCTCCCTTCCCTGCCAGTCCTGGACATGCAGCAGACCTACGACATGTGGCTGAAAAAACACAACCCGGGGAAACCTGGGGAGGGGACCCCCATCAGCTCCCGGGAAGGGGAGAAGCAGATCCAGATGCCCACGGACTACGCTGACATCATGGTAAGGCCCCGCGAGAGAGCCAGAGCCCGGTGCCGGGGCGGTGGGCGGGGCCACGCCTCTCGGTGGTGGGGATGGGGAGGTCCCGCACTGCAGCGGGCACCCATGCCACCTGTGCCCCCAGATGGGCTACCACTGCTGGCTGTGCGGCAAGAACAGCAACAGCAAGAAGCAGTGGCAGCAGCACATCCAGTCGGAGAAGCACAAGGAGAAGGTGTTCACCTCGGACAGCGACACCAGCGGCTGGGCCTACCGCTTCCCCATGGGCGAGTTCCGCCTGTGCGACAGGTGTGGGGGGGCTACGCGGGCCACGCCCCTCCCGGCCTGAGTGGGAGGGACTCAGCCACACTGCCCCAACCCCAGCCTGGGTGGGGATACCTCCAGGCCACGCCCCTTTCAGCCCGCCGTCCTCAGGCCCTATGGGCAGGAGCACATCAAGGCCACGCCCTCCAGGCCTGCGGTGGGTGGGGCCATCCTCGCTCCCCGCCCCCCCAGGCTTGGGTAGGAGGGACTCAGCCCCAGTGCCCCAATCCCAGTCTGGGTGGGCGGGGATACCTTAAGGCCCCGCCCCTTACAGCCTGGCTGGGAGGGGCTCAGCCCTGGGCCCTACGCCCAGGCTATGTGGGCGGGGCATGCCAAGGCCACACCCTTCTGGCCCGCAGTGGGTGGGGCCATACTCGCTCCCGCCCTTCGGGGGCCTGGAGCTGGCCTGGGTGCTTGAAGGCTGGGTGACTGTGGCAAACCTTGGAGGTCAAGGGCGCAGGAATGAGCCCAGGCCCAGAGGGCTGGAGCTGGCCCTGGGAGAGGTGCGGGTGGGGAGGGCACGGGCAGTGAGCCCCGGGCTTCCCACCCGCAGGCTGCAGAAGGGCCGGGCCTGCCCAGACGGGGACAAGTGTCGCTGCGCCCACGGGCAGGAGGAGCTCAACGAGTGGCTGGACCGGCGCGAGGTGCTGAAGCAGAAGCTGGCCAAGGCCCGCAAGGACATGCTGCTGTGTCCGCGCGACGACGACTTCGGCAAATACAACTTCCTGCTGCAGGAGGACCACAGCCCTGTCGGCGCCGGTCTCGAGGCGCCCACGGCCGCCCCGGGCACCGGCTCCGGGGAGTAGGGCCAGGCCTCCACCACGGGTGACGACCTAGGGCCAGCGGGGGCAGTGAGCCTGGGGGCTGCTCTCACCACGCAGCCCCCCGGCTCCAGGGCTCCGTCCACCCTCTGACTGCCCAGCGCGCAGCCGCGGGTGCCCCATGGGCCTCGCCCCACTGCCACCCTGGGCCGCCCCTCCCGCCACCCACCCCACAGCTCTCCCGGCTGGGGGAGGGCCTGCCCCTCCAGCTCCAGCCTACAGCTTTAAATTCTGCCTGCTCCTCAAGGGGGCCCAACGCTCAGGGCGGGGAGCCTGGGGCCCCCATTTGAATCTGCAGCAGGAGGGCCCTTCACCCTGCCCCCATCCGGCCTCCCCGGATGCCGGAGTCCGGATGGGGGCAGACAGGGGGCAGGAGGCCCCAATTAGCTTTAAAATGCAGCCCCAGGAGGGAGCTGGGGACACTGTACCCTGTGGAGGCCTCAGTTTCCCCTCTGGTGGAAGGACGGGAGGGGCTGGGCTGGATGATCTTAGCGTTGCCCCCTCGAGAGCCCCGGGTCCCCTCCTTTGTGAATGTAGACCGAATGTAGAGTAGCTCCTCAGAGCCTTCCCAGACCACCCAGCTCCACCCCATCCCCATTCTGCAGAAGGGGAAACTGAGCCCCAGGAAGGTGGGGGTGCAGCTCACTGCACCAGGTAGCACCGGGCACGTCCATCAGGGCCAGGCCTCAGCTGGAGCCTCAGCAGGGGCGAAAGACTAAAGCAGAGGGCGCGGGGGTCCCAGACAGGCCCCTGCAGCAAGGCTTGTGGTAAGGTCAGCACCGGAGGCGTGGGAAGGGGTCCCTTCCCGCCGTGGTCACCCCTGCAAGGCGGTGAGGGACAGGGCACGTTGGAGTTGGGGTTCTGCTGGGGGGGGGGGGGCCGGGAGAGGCGGTGACGGAGGTGACGGAGAGGAAAGGTTGCATCCCAGCCGGGCTCGGCTCTGCCCCCCTTCCCGCCTAGGCCCAGAACAACTCAGACGCTGTCACAGTCCCTGGCCCCATTAGCTGTCAGGGACCCCAGCTGACCCCCATGAGCCCCAGCCTTGCCCCATCCCTCTCGTCTGCTGTGTCTGCGTGCACCCCCTCCTCTCCCTCCCGCCCCCGGGGTAGGCCCAGCCCCTCTGGTTCGCTAAGACATTCCAGAATGCCTCAACATCGGCCCAAGGTGTGGGGCCCCACCTGGAAGGAACCGGGGAGCAAGGCTAGCGTCTGGGGGTGAGCTGGAAAGGATGGCAGACCCCTTCCTTCCCCCCAGCAGGGATGTGCAGTGAGTGATGGTATGATATGGGCACAGGGCCACAGAGAGCCCCCCCATCTCTCGGGCCGCTGTCGTCCAACCTTTTCCCAATAATTGTGGCATGCATTCCTCCCCTCCCCCCCTGCGGAGTTGGGGTGCCAGTGGCGTGGCTGGAGGGGAGGAGAGACCACGCCAAAGGTGGGGCTCTGGCCATGAATGTGGCTGACACTTGTCTCCCCCGATCCGTGGTGTTGTGTCTCTCGTCAGCAGCCTCGTTCCTAGTGTGTATATATGTCGCCCCGTGATGCATATATACACAGGTATTAAATATATCGCTCTATATAATATTATATATGTGTGTGGTATCCAAGCAATCACTTCTAATGAGGGCTAAATATAAAGAATTGGGCCGGAAGATGCAGCTATCCTGGTGTAATTAAGGCGGGATGGTGGGGGAGGGGGAACTGAGAGGGAAGCAGAGGGGTGCAGTATACGGCAGCCCCTCAGCGTGCCTGGCCGGCGGGCTGCCCAGAGCAAGAGAGTGGTTGGTATTTGTCTGCCACCTGAGGTTCTCGGTGTATCCCCGTGCAGCAGCCTTGGGCCCGGGGCTCCTGCTCTGTGGCAGCCGCTCCCCCAGGCCCGGGCAGTGGGTGTGGTCAGGAAATATTTTGAGTGCTGAGACTGGGACACTGAGCGGAACCAGGCCTGTGCCTGTCCCCCCCGCTTCCGCAGTGAGGAAACAGGATGTCAGCATTGGGGGGCACCCGTGATGCGAGTGTCCCTGGGGGCAGAGTGTGGATGGCTGCATCTCTCCGCTGGGCAGTAATCAATTTCAAATGGTCTTTTTAAAATGTCTGTGGATTAAAAATTTACGAATACCACACTTTAATATTAAATATTCATAAGGTCTAGTATCTTGATAATAATGTAGATGTTTTAATAACAATTTTTGTCCTTCTTAAAATAAAATGAGAGAAACTTGCTTCCTTTAGCCTCTGTTCTAGAGCATGAACGCGTGCACTTTGCCGTCGGTCCACCAGGTGGCGCTCCTGTGCCTCCCTGCGGGCGGCTGGGCAGGCGGAGCAGAGGCCGTGTCACTGTGTAAACAGGGCAGCCAGCTGACCCCGGCTCTGACAGCACCTCGCTGGCAGGGACAAGCTGTGCTCTGCTCAAGTGGCCCAGTGGCACCCTGTGCTGGCCGGCGGCCTGGACCGGGGCCGGACAGCGGGTTCCAGAGTCCCCTGCTTTTGCTTCCAGGGCTGGCTGCGGGCCCTCTGGGGGTGTGGCTTTCCCAGCAAGGTGACAGGTAGTGCTTGGCCAGAGGTTAGGATCCCAAATGCAGTCTGGCCCCCAGAGACCCAGTCACCTGAGTCCAGGGCTCCTGCCCCTTCCCTGAGTCCAATCGCCAGCACCACAGGAAGAATGCCGTACGGGATTAGGAGAGATTTGGCTGGGGCTGGAGCCATAGCACAGCAGGGAGGGCGTTTGCCTTGCACGCAGCCAAGCCAGGTTCGGTTCCCAGCATCCCATAGGGTCCCCAGAGCACCGTCAGGAGTAATTCCTGAGTGCAGAGTCGGGAGTAACCCCTGTGTATCTCCGGTGTGACCCCCCCACACACACACACAAAGGAGAGTGTTGGCTGAGTGCTCAGGTGGGGCCTTGTGTCTGCCAGGCGGGAGGCTCCGTCTCGCTTCTCCGGGATTGCAGTGGTTATAGGTGATGGCGCGTCCCGTGGAAGGGGCCACACGTGGCGAAGACAAGCTCTCACCAGACGGCGTCGACCACAGTGTGGGGCAGGGAGACAGCTCACAGGGCTGGAGCTGGCACTGCATGTGGGTCCCTCACACCACACGGTCCCCTGCAGACCCCAATAGAAGCCCCCTCAAGAAAAAAAATACAGGGGCTGGAGCGATAGCACAGTGGGGAGGGCGTTTGCCTTGCACGCGGCCAACCCGGGTTCGATTCCCAGCATCCCATATGGTCCCCCAGCACTGCCAGGAGTAATTCCTGAGTGCAGAGCCAGGAGTAATCCCTGTGCGCTGCTGGGTGTGACCCAAAAAGAAAAAAAAAAGAAAAAAATACAGCAGCAGGGCACTTGCCTTACAGGCAGCTGAGCCGGGTTCAGTGCCTGGTCTCCCATATGGTCCCCTGAGCACCACCAGGTGTGGCCCACAAACCAAGAACAGACACAAGAACAAAATGAAGGCAAACTTCAGTATGAGGGCCACAGAAATAAAAAGTCCCAGGGTTGGGGAACCCTCTGCGCCAGGGACGCCGGAAGAAGTAATAATACTCGGCAGTGCTACATACTAACTTATGATAAGTAATGGCAGGTAAGGAAGCAGAGGACAGCCCTCAGCGCCGCACCACACCTGCTGTCCGCTTCTTAGCCCAGAGACACTGAGCCAGGGTCTGGGGCTCTGAGAAAGGAGCAGAAGAAAGATCAGATTCCCTGGGATCCGGGTGATGGGCAAACTCCTCCCACCTCTGACCTCCTGAGCACCCCAGCTCCACGGGGGAAAACCAACGTGGTGTGGTAACAGGTCTGTGCCCAAACAGCGGGAGAAAGACATGCCGGGCTTCGCTCTTAAAGCCTCAGGTGGGCATGATTAATCGTACTCAACCCCTGGGCCCCATGTGCCCGAGGAAGCATGACTTCCCTTGAATTCAGTCAGCCAGCTGACAGATCTCCATGGAGGACTGGAGGATGATGTGACAGGCACAATGGTACGAGGTGCTCCAGTGCTGGGGAAGGCGCCTCATCCAGGCTGGGGAGCAACGAAGGGCTCCCTGGAGGAGGTGACCTAGAAATCTGGCTTAAAATTTTTTTTTTTCTTTTTGGGTCATACCCGGCGATGCTCAGGGCTGACTCCTGGCTCTGCACTCAAGAATCACTCCTGGCGGTGCTCGGGGGACCCTATGGGATGCTGGGAATCGAACCCGGGATGGCCGCGTGCAAGGCAAATGCCCTACCCGCTGTGCTATCGCCCCAGCCCCTGGCTTAAAACTTTTTTTGGGGGCTGGGGCAATAGCACAGCGGGTAGGGCGTTTGCCTTGCACGCGGCCGACCCGGGTTCAAATCCCAGCATCCCATAGGGTCCCCCGAGCACCGCCAGGGGTAATTCCTGAGTGAAGAGCCAGGAGTAACCCCTGTGCATTGCCGGGTGTGACCCAAAAACCAAAAAAAAAAACCCTTTTTTGTATCCTTGCAATCTGGTTGTTTTTCCTTGGGGGTATTGCACACATATCTCCACGCCCCAGTATCCCCAAGACACTCATGGTCGGCAATTACCACTTTGTCCAGGGGCCAGAGCTGGCTCAAGCAGCACCCCTGGTTCTTGCACACAGACCCTCTCTGGTGGTGGGGCTGCTCCCTGCCTTCTCTGGGCATAGTTACAGGTCAGGTGGGGTGCCTGTCAGGGATGGGGGCAGCCCCGCCCCCTTCGAGATGACCCTTGAGGAATCGATCAGAGAATGTTTTCTGTGAGGGCCGCAGCTCAGGAGCCCTCCCTGGCGCTGCTGGGACCCTTGCCCTGTGATGTGGAGTTCTCACCCGAATCGACCGCATGTACCTACTCCTGAATTATCTCCCTGGCCCTTTTCATAATCTTTTTATTTTGTTTTTTGTTTTGTTTTTGGGTCACACCTGGCGATGCTCAGGGGTTACTCCTGGCTGTGCTCTCAGGAATCACTCCTGGCGGTGCTCGGGGGACCAAATTGGCAGTCAGGGATTGAACCCCGATCGACCACGTGCATGGCAAGCGCCCTACCTGCTTTACTATCGCTCCGGTCACTTCATATTTTTTTAAGTGGGAATTAATTTTTAACTAACAGGGAAAATAAAAGCACCAATTTCGGACAGATATTAGGGGGGAAGAGAAGGGTAACTCAAGGACACGTGAGCGGTTCTGGGGGAGGGGATGTGGTGCGGGAGGTAGGGGCAGGCCACACCCAGCTCGGCCCGTTTCTGATGGGGCGTCCAGTGCAGTGCTGGGCAGCCAGGAGGGACGGCGGGGATCGGGTCCATGTGCTGGACCCAGCTATCATTGCGTCCAGTGCCGGCTCTAGACTCTGACCTGTTCAGTACTCCAGACATTTGGAACGGAGCCCTGGCGAGCCACGTCACTGGCCCCAGCGCCCACCCGGGACAGGGCTGAAGTGAGGGCCAGATGCCCTGTGACCTGCGTGCCTGTGCTGACCCTGGCCTGCGGTGCCAGGGGACACACTGAGCCTTGGCCTCACACACAGTTAGTGGCTTGGGGACCACAGAGGTTTATGTCCTGGTGATAAAGCCAAGAGGGAACCAACAACAGCCGCGGGCCTGTGCTGTCCGCACCCTCGGGGGACCCAGGCAGCCGAAGTGACCGCCTCAGCTCGGCCCTCTTGTCTGACCGAGGTGCTCCAGCAGGGACTAAGCGGCTCTCCCTCTCCGAGCGTCTGCTGGACACCTGCTCAGCGCCTTCCCTGGGGACAGGCGTGGCCGCTCCCCCAGGCTCCAGGCAGACTCAAGTCCCAAGCGCCATCCCCGGCATGCCACTGGCCTCACGTGCGTGGCACCTGGCCGCTGTCCAGACCTGGCAGCCGGGGGGCCTCCCGGAGGGCCTGGGTGAGAGCTGGCACGGGCAGAGCCGCTGTGGGTGCGGGGCTCTGGGGTCCCCGCCTGGCTGCAGCCGCTCTCCCTGCACTGCCCTCACCTGGCCGCCAGGCTGTGGCTGGGCCCGGCCTGGCGGAGAACTTCCCTTGGCAAAGTTAGATAACAGGCTGGGCTCGGAGGCTGGCAGAGGATTGGCGCGACAGCTCCACGTGCTGGGGCTGGCGCGGGGCCAGGCAGCGGCAAGGGGAGGCCTGGCTGCAGCCAGAGCTGGGGGCGGACAGGCGGGCTGGGGCCAGCGCTGCCCATTGGCTGCCTCTGGCTCCCGCCCCGCCCGCCTCCAGAGCCTGCGGCTCCCGAGCCAGCTCCTGCCGCTCCGGCGGCTTCTCAACTCCCCGTGCAAGCGCCTCCCCACCGGGCCATGGCGAGCTGTGACCGGATTGGAGTGGCCCCCGCCATGGACATGCCTGAGGTCCTCAAGTCCCTGCTGGAGCACTCTCTGCCTTGGTCAGACAAGAGGACAGGTAGGAGCCGAGGCGGTCACTTTGGCTGGCTGCCCGGGTCCCCCGAGGGGTGGGGACAGCACGGGCACCGCATCTCCACACGAGGGAGGTTCCCCCGCGGTCTGCAGCCGGCCCCTTCCTGGGCAGGCGGGAGGGCTGGGGTGCAGCGAGGGGCGCGCAGGGGAGGAGGGGGCTGCTCCCCAGGCCCCCCCCCGCTGGAAAGCATGGCTCGCGTGCGGCCGCAGACAGGTGGGGGCTCACGTGGGGTCAGCTGGGGAGCGCCCTGCAGACGGCTAAGTTCCCGCCCTCCGTGTTGGGCACCCCGCGGGCAGTCCTCCCAGGCGTGCGTGTGCGAGCATGCGGGCGCTGAGTGCTGAGCCCGCACCGTGCAAGCTGTTATGTAACAGGACCACGGCTCCGATCCAGCCCCGTTCCTAGGATACCGCAGGCAAACAGGAAAGGGGGGGTGTGGATGAGGGGCAGAGCCTGCAGCCAGCTCCAGGTGTCCAGGTGTCCCCCCAAGTCCTGTCTGAGAAACCCCAGGACCCACATCATGTTGAGGGACAGTCCACTCTGAGCGCCCCCTCCACCCGGTGGGGGTCCCGTAGGACACACAGATGCCGACTGGGCAGGATTGGTGAGTCCACAGGGTCAGAGCACCCCACAAAGGCCGCACCTCTGTGGCCCCACCGCAGCCACCACTTTCCCATGCTTCGGACCGTTTCCAAAAATCCAAGTGTGTGGGGCCGGGCCGGTTCCTGCGGCGGAGCATGGCTTGCAGGCAGAAGGCCCGGGTTCCAGTACTGTACTGCGTAAGACCGGAGCACTGCCGGGCGCACCCCCCACTGCCAGATAGGGCCCAACACCCCGCCGCGCCCCAGTAAAGGTGACATATCCACCCGAGAAGCAAAACAGCTTGGTGTGGAGAGGGCGCAGACCGCTGAGCCTCGTTCCCGGGGGCTGTGAACAAGCCCTCCCAGAGTTCTGAGCGGCTCCTCGCCTATGCCCCCCGCCCCCCACTTCCCACAGGTGGGAGGAAGCCAGCAGAGCTGCTGGTTGCCCTGGAAACTGACCTGCCTCCCACCCCAGGCCTGCCGCAGAGGGGCTGGTTTCTCCCTGGGGGCTGGGACCCGTTAGGGCCCCTTCACCCCTCCTCCTCAGCCCCAGGCTACCCGGCGGAGTGTGAGACACGCCAGGTGCGGGCTCTCTTCCCTCTGCTTGTTCAGAGGCTCCCTGAGGGCCGACCTTGAGCCTCTCTCGCTCGCTGGCCCTGTACCCCTCTCCAGCCGAGCTGCCAGGCTCCAGCCTCTCTCGGTTCGTGGCACGGCAGTCTCCGAGTGACCCGTCCCTCTGGGCCACCAGCTGAATCAACTTTTCTGAACGCTGAGAAATTCATGTCAGGTGCATCGGCGTGTCCCCCCAGCCCCGCCTGCCTCGGCCCCTCCTCCCGAGGACGATCTTCCTAGAGGTGATTCCAGAGCGGGGAGGGGAGCCCCAGGTTCACTCTCCAGAACCGCAAGGCCCCTGAGCACAGTGTGGGGGACCCTCAAGCACCACTAGGCAGAGCCCCCCAAACTGCAAAGGCCCACCAAGGCGTGATTCTGTTCCAGACCCCCCAGTCGCCATCTCCCCCAGCTGCTGCAGAGACGCACTCTCTTCTCACACGACTGTTACTCCCTGCACGCCAGCCTGCCCTCCCCCCAGGGCCATGGTGTGTTTGGAGGCTGTGATCACTCAGGCCTCCTCAGGGGACATGCGGCGTGGTGGTGCCCAGAGGCTGCACAGGCCCCCTGTGAGATGTGGGCAGGGTGGCTCAGGGCAAATGGCTGCTGTGGACGCCATGGCTGGGTGGAAGGTCAGCAGAGGGAAAGGCTTTGCACACATGGCATGTCCATGCTGCTGGCCTGGTGACAAACAAGCAGCAGTGGCCCTCTGCTCCTGCCAGCGACATCCTGTATGCGACCGGACCCTCCCCTTCTCCTCGCCCTCCTTCCCCGGACAGCTCTGGCAGAGAACTGGGATGTTGCGAGTTCGGGTGAACACACAAGGGTCGCGTTTGGAAACGCATACGAGGCCGTCCCGGCCACGGGCCCATCCTGCTGCAGCCAGGTGGGCCCAAAAGGGGGCAGTGGGAGCAGGGGCCTGGCCATCCTAACGGCACTAGGCCAAGAAGGGGACTCAGGACAGTCCTGCTTTCCTGAACCTGGCCTCAGTGGAGGTCCACGTGGCCACTTCCACGCTGGCCTGGGGACCTAGCGCAAAACCCAAAAGCTGAGGTTGACTTCAGGATGCAAGAAGGTGGGCCTTCTGGCCCTGAGCAGCGGGCCCCTCTGGCTCTCAGGTATCCCCCCCAGGCAAGGAGGGTGTCCTAGAACTGGCTGCCCACCTCCAGTCAGAGAAATAACAGAAACTCCTCACCAGGAGTGTCCCCGGGGGTGCCCTGTCCATGCGGCTTGGCATCTTAGTGGGCCCGCCCGGGGCTGCGGTCTGAGCGGGTGCTGGATCCACTGAGGGACCTTCCGTGACCATCTCTGGAATGGCTTTGCATGGGGACCCCCACCTGCGAGAGACCGCGAAGCTGAGGTGCAGTGGGGAGGCCCATCCCTGCCTGCAGGATTCCCCGTCACCAGCCTCCGCTCAGAGCACGGAGGCCCCGAGTGGGCGTTCCAGTGAGGAGGGAGTGGCCCAGCGGCTGGGAGTCACACAGAGACCTCTCACTCCGGGGGACAGCCTGCAGAGAGGCCCTTTCAGAGCGGAGCAGGAGTTGGGGACAGGGAGCAAGGCTGCAGAGCCTTGGGGGGTCTGAGAGAAGAGGGAGACTGTCACCCCCGGCCTCCCCATTATTCTTAGAGAAGTGGCGAGTGGGAAGGAGGCATTCCCAGAGCACCCTGAGAAGGAGTAAGAGTAAGACCTCACTTCCACCGAGCACCAGGGCCAGGCACGGGAACTGCCGCCCCATCTGACAGTCGAGGCACAGAGAGGTCAGGGACCTGGTGCCATGTCACAGAGGGAGCCCCGCAGGAGTCAGACTCCGGTCCTGATGCCTCCGCCCTCACCCTGCTCCTCCAGCTGGGCTTCGGCAGAGAAAACGTAGCCGGTGGGCAGCGGCTGAGGTGGGCGCTTCTCCCGGGACGGGACCCGCTCCTCGTGCCATCCTGAGCCTGGGAGGGGCAGGTGCAGCCAAACAGGAAACAGGATTCCTGAGGCGCTGGAGAGACAGGCAGGAATTAGTGAAGAGCCTCCGCCCGCCACTTCTCCCCGCAGACACAGACCAGGGGCCCCTGTGAACACACCCAGGGACTGGGGCTCAATGTTAATCACGTCCCAGTGGATTTACTGGACTCGGGGCTGAAAGGTTTTGCGCTTTCTCCAACCAGTACCGCTTACAAATATTTACTGAGCGACTACCACCAGCAAGCGGGCGCGCTCCTGCGTCGGGGGCCGGCAAGGGCTGCAGGGAGCTGGGCTTCCTCGCCAGAGCTCAGCCCTCCCACCTGCCAGACCCGTGCCCGTTTCCCAGGAGGTCGGCAGAAATCACGGCCTGGCGCGGGGCAACGGCCTCCAGAAAAAGAACTGCTCCACGCAGCTCAACTGAGCTCAGTCTGGGAAGGGGTGTGAGGGGCCTTACATGCAGCCCACCCCGCTTTGCTTCCTGGCACCCCGTGGTCCCCCGAGCACTGCCAGGCGTGACCCGAGGGCACGGCTGGGAATAGCCCCTGAGAACCACTTGAGGGTGATCCAGAAACAAAGCCAAGTTTTGGGAGTTGGCTGGCCCGTTTCTGGAACGCCAAAGAAGAGTTTTAATCCAGCCCAGCCCCGGAACATGGGTGTTTCACAACCTGGTCTCTGAGGGGGCACATGCCCTTGAGCCCACCCATGCCCCATCTCCTGCCCCAACACAGCCCAAAGGGCAGGGGACAGGTGGAGGCAGGCGGGCGCTCGCTCCTCGCCGCCACTCCCAGGCAAGCACGTCCACGCCTGCTTCCGAGGAAAGGAACGGGGCTAAGGGAGCCCTTGTGTCAGTGCACCCCACATCTGCCTCCCCAGCCCGCAGGGGCAGCCACCCCAGGCCTCCACTTCCCTCGAGGACCTGCTGCTCTAAACAGCTATTACTAGGCAACATGGGGACCCGTTTCGTACCCCTGAGGACTTAACCACAGAACACAGATCTGGGGTTCAATTCTTCGCGGGTCTCGCAGACACGATGGACACCAGCTCACTCTCCCTCAAGGGCCCACGTCTCCCTTCCTAAAGGAACGGGCAAGGCTGTGCAGGGGTCTCTGCAGAGGGGCAGAGGAGCGCAGTGTGGTGGGTACCGTGGTGCTGGTGGGCAGCCGGGGCATGAAGCGAAGACGGCGCTTTCTGTCTTGCCCTGCCTTGGTGCTGTAGGAAGCTGCCAGCCAGAGCCCGCATGGCGCGAACCTCCCGGCTCCAAGTGGGCATGAGACAAGAACATGTTTGTGACACCCCTTACCCTGCAGCCCACCCGGCATGCCCCCATTGCTGCCGCCTGCCAGTAGCTGCTCCAGGCAACGTGATGAATGCAAATGGCGTTATCCCTTTTGGATTGCTGTCGCTTAAACATCTAAAAAAAAAATCTTTCTTTCTTACTCTATTTCTTCTGGGGGGTAGGGGACCTTCCAAGCAGTGCCCAGAGTTGGGGCCACTCCCAGCAATACTCAGCCAACCTGACCGGGTGGTTCAATGTTGGAGCTCAGTGGCGCTGGAGGGACACCAGACACCCTTGGCAGTGATGCGGGTGCGGGGGGACAGAAATGGGATGGCGCTCAGGTATTTGCATATGCAGAGCAGGTGGCCCCCCAGTCATCTCCGCAACCTCTCTCTTACTACACTTCAACTTTTCTCACCAAATGATAAAATTTCCAGTTATGCTTTTATCAATCCTCTCCTGCCTTGAGAATTCTTTTCCTCCCCACCGTGTCACATTGGCTGTGTGGCCACTGACTGTGACCTGGCCCGTCCCGCTGCTCCCAGCAGCCCCTTTTGAAAGGCTTCCTTCGTGTCCATGTCCCCGGCATGCCCTTCGAAACGTTTCTAAAGACCTCGTCACCTCTAAGGGACATCTTGGTCCAGCCACACACTGAATCGCCGCTGACCACAGCCAGCAGGCCAACGGCCAGCGAGCCACCAGATAGGGCCCCAGGCACGAGCCTGAGGGTGATGGAGCCGCCTAGCAGTGGATGTGTGTCTGACAGCGTGAGGGGGAGCAGGAAAACTGCCACTTGTGTCACCCCTGGCTTAGGGAACCCCCAGCAGCTAGATGCTCCCTTTCCCGACAAGGAGGCCTGGGGATGAGGGGTGGGTGGCTGCAGAAGGCCGAGGGGCACTGGGCCACTAGATGCTTAGCGAGGCCAGCGGACCCACCAGGTTGGAGGCTGGTCAAGGGCGCCCCTGCTCAAATGTCATTTCTCTGGGCGTCAGTCCCCATCGTCCTCCCAACGGGTACCCAGTCTGCGCACTGCAAAGGGGGGATCCGATTCAGGCTCCAGGAGGCTCCCCACCGCCTCCCCAAGCCCCTTCCAGCCCGCTGGGGGAGGGGTGTGTGTGTGTGTGTGTGTGTGTGTGTGTGTGTGTGTGTGTGTGTGTGTGTTCTGAGGGCCCCGGGTCTCCCTGGTGGTGTTAGCTGGACAACTTGAGCTGCTGAGTGTTGCCAGCCCGCACCTTCCGCCTCCCCAAGCCCCTTCCAGCCCGCTGGGGGAGGGTGTGTGTGTGTGTGTGTGTGTGTGCGCGCTGAGGGCTGGGGGAGGGTGTGTGTGTGTGTGTGTGTGTGTGCGCGCGCGCGCTGAGGGCTGGGGGAGGGTGTGTGTGTGTGTGTGCTGAGGGCTGGGGGAGGGTGTGTGTGTGTGTGTGTGTGTGTGCTGAGGGCCCCGGGTCTCCCTGGTGGTGTTAGCTGGACAACTTGAGCTGCTGAGTGTTGCCAGCCCGCACCTTCCATCCCCCAGGGGCACCCAGCGACTGCAGGGACAGAGATCAGCCAGGCAAAGTCCCTGCTGGCCCGGGAGGAGCCTGGGGCCCTGGGGTCCAAAGTACTGGGCACCGCTTAGCAGCTTCCCAAATGTTTCCACACGGGTTGGTGCCCGCCCTGCCCTTCCGCGTTTCCCTGGGGGCCTCCCCGAGTCGTTCCGGTCTTCACTGGTCGCCTGCGTTGTTTCGGGGCCCACCCGGTGGCGCGGGGGGTGGGGAGGAGCGCGGCATGTGCGCCGCCTCTGCCGAGCGGCCCCAGCTCCCAGAGCGGTTATATTTTAAGAAAGGGGGTGGTTCTCCTACAGAATGTTCCCTCGGTACCCCGCGGGAAGGAGTTGGTGGTTGTTTTTCTAGGAAAAGGAAGGGAGGGTCCTAGGAAGAAATCTCTCGGAGCTGCTCGGGACTCGGGGCCCGTCCGGCCCAACCCCGCGCCTTTCGAGGTCGCGAAAACAGGTTCCTGCGCACGCCCTGGACTTTCCCAAGGTCACGGGCCGGTGAGGGGGAGGGCAGAAGCGCGTCCCCCGGCCCGTCTCCCCCGCCGCGGGCCTCCGGGGTGCCGGCTCCGCGCTGTCCATCCGGCCGCCCGCCGCGGCAGCGGCAGCGACCGGGAACCCGACACCCACTTCAGCGCGGCCCGGCCCGCCCCGGCCGCCGGTCCCGCAGGGCTGGGCAGGTCGCCGTCCGCGGGCCTGCCCTCAGCCAACCTCTGGGTCCCCGGGGAGGCGGGGTGCGGGCGGGGCTCGGCTACGCGCGTCCCGGTCCCACGACCCGGGCCCCGGCCCGCCCCGCCGCTCCCCCGCACGTGCTGCGCCTCGTGCAGCGGCCCGGGCCCCGCCCCCGCCCGCCATTGGCTGCCCCGCGCCTCCTCCGCGGCCCCCGCCCCACGCGACTGGCCGGGGCTGCGGCTCCACGTGACCCGCGGGGGGGGCGGCGGAGCGGACGCTCTGATAGGCTGCCGCGGCCGGCCTGGCCGCTCCCAGCCCCGCCTCCCCGGACTGGCGCGTCGGGAAGGTGGCGAGATTGGGATGAGAAGGAAGGGCGAGCGGTCCCGGTGGTCTGGAAGGAGGGCAGGGGTCATGAAGCGGGAGGCGAAAGCGAAGCCGCTGGCCGAGGGGAAAGGGCTGCCGCCGAAGAGGGCCGGCGACGCGGATTCCTGCAGGCGCCAATCAGGTGACTCTGGGGCGGACGGGGCGGGGCCTGTGGCGTTGCTCCTCACCTGGCCCCGCACGTGTCGCGCTCACCCCTCCCGGGCCTCCCAGCCAATCCCGGCCGCCCCAGCAGGCCCGGCCAATCCGGAGCCGCGGTCTGGGGACGCTGGCCGGGCCTCATGAATAATTAATGCGCCCGAGCCTGTCCGCAGGCGGGGTGGGGATGGAGGGAGGCGGGGGCGCCGCTGGGCGCCTGCGCAGTAGCGGCCCGTGTCGGCGGCTGCGGCGGGTCGCGCGGCTCCGGCCCATCTCGGGGGGCGGGCGTGGGGAGGCGAGGCCTCGCTCGAGCGAGCGGAGCGCGGGGCACGATGTCCGACGCGGGCGGCGGGAAGAAGCCGCCTGTGGAGCCGCAGGCGGGGCCGGGGCCGGGCCCGGGGCGCGCAGCCGGGGAGAGGGGCCTGCCGGGCTCCTTCCCCCTGGTGCTGAAGAAGCTGATGGAGAACCCCCCGCGAGAGGCGCGCCTCGGTGAGGGGGGAGGGGTCAGCGCGCCGGGGGCGGGGCCGGGGCGGGGCCGGAGGGCGGGGCCTGGGGCGGAGGTCAGGGCGGCTGGGCCGGCCGCTGGAAGGGAGGGCGCGTGGGGGGTGTGCGGGGCGAGGGCGGGAGGGGGTGTCGGTGCGGAGGGTCGCCCCCACGACGTGTTCGGGGCTGCCGGTGAGGCCGATGGGGGGTGGGGGCCCTCCGGTGGGGGCCGGCGGCTCCTGGGGCTGCTGCTGTGTGGAAGGCCAGTTCGTGGGCCCCGCCCTGGACCCACCCACCGCCTCTGCGGCTTCTGGAACGGGGAATCTGCGTTTTGGGGGAGCGCCCCATCCCCGCGATTCCAGGGCCCGGCCAAGTTCGGGGAGCGCCGATGCGCTGTAGCAATCGCGGCTTGTTTGTGCTGGTGGCCTTTCTCCGTACTGGGAGGGGGACACCCCGCCCCGGCTCCTGTGCCCGCTGGAAGGGGGCTGCTGCCCGGCTGGGGGCGGGGCTCGGGCAGGACCGCGAAGCCCCTCGCACCCCCCTGAGCTCCTCTGACACCCGGGGCCGCCTGGGGTGGGCGGGAGGCCTCTGAGGGCTCTAATCCTGACTGTCGGGGGCTCATCCTAAACTTGGGGCCCAGTGGCTGTGTTAACCCTCCCCCGCCCCCAATCTGGGCCGCGGGGAGCAGCAGGAGGGCGGCCCACTGGGGGGATGTAGGTGCATGGGAACGTGTTTCCTCTGGATCGTTGCATTTCCCAAACCCTCCTTGGCTTCGCCCTCCGGGGAGGAAGAGGCCCTCTGTGCTTTCCCTGACTTGGGGAGTTAATTTTCTTCCTTAGAAATGCCATTTCTCGTCCCTTCCCGCGTGTGTTCTGAGGCTCCCGTCCCCGTGGCTGCCAGTGTTGGTTTATTAATAGCGCCGGCACGTCAGGTGAGGCCAGGCTCTCCGCTTGTTTGTTCCTAAGGTAATGCTTCCTTCCCAGTCTGCGCTGAGGTGCACCCGGGCAGGTGTGCACATCTGGCGTGTTCCTGTTGGGTCTGCCCAAACGGCAGCCGCCCTCCGCGGCGACTCTCCCCTGGCCTTGCACAGAGCCCACAGCACCTGCACATGGTCGTGTTGTATTTAGTCCTTCTAGGAGACTCCTTCAGGGCCTTCTCCCCACTTCCCAGATGAGGAAAGCTGAGGTCTCAGGTGAGGATGCGCCGTCAAGGTCACGTAGAGAGTCTGACACCTCTGCCTGCTGCTCTTTGATGTATCAGTGGCCACCCCTGCGGCTAGTTTCTGTGGCGACCTTGATGGGTCCTGGCCTCTGGGGTCTCTTCATTCTTCTAAAAACTCTCATCAGGGGCCAAAGAGGTAGTACAGGGAAGAGGCACTTTCGCTGCATGTGACTGACCCCCCCTTCAATCCTGGGCAACATGTGGGGTTCCTAGAGCGCCGCCAGGAGTAGCCCCAGAGCACAGCCAGTTATGGCCCAAACTGCCCCCCCAAAAAAAAATAGAGAAAAAAAACAATTAGTAATATTTGATTGTTTACACCAGGCAAAATCTGGAACTTAGTGATCGGGTTTTTTTTGTTGTTTTTTTTGGATCACATCTGGAAGTGGTACCCCTAGTTCTGTGCTCAGGGGCCATGTGATGCTGGGGATGGAAACCAGGTCAGCCATGTGCAAGGCAAGCGCTCTCCCACTGTCCTGTCCCTCCAGCCCAGAGCTTAGTTAGGGCCCTTCCCTATGGCTGTTTTTCTCTGTCTCTGCGCTCCTGCCTTTTCTGATCCCCAAGTGGCTGAACCCAACATAGATTATTTCTTTCTTGGTTTTGGGCCAAACCCAGCCGTCCTTAGGGCTGACTCCTGGTTCCGTGCTTAGGATCACTCCTGGTCGGCTGTGGGGATCATAGGGGATGCCAGGCATCAGCCATGTGCAAGGCAAATGCATCCCCACTGTACTATTGCTCGGATCCCATGGACCATTTCTGGCACGTGGAGACAAGGGGCTGAGCCATAGTACAGCAGGTAGGCGCTTGCCTTGCACGTGGCCGACCCTGGTTCAATCCCCAGCACCCCCTATGGTCCCCCGAGCATCGCCAGGTGTGGCCCAAAAGCTGAAAGTACAACAAAAGACAAGGCAGGATTTGAGGGGAGGAGACCAGGGAGGCCGGGTGGTCCCTGCACCCAGTGAAACCTGGCTTGCTTACATTTTATTTTATTTTTTAATTTTTTTTGCTTTTTGGGTCACACCTGGCGATGCACAGGGGTTACTCCTGGCTTATGCACTCAGGAATCACTCCTGCGGTGCTCAGGGGACCATATGGGATGCTGGGAATCGAACCCGGGTTGGCCTCGTACAAGGCAAACGCCCTACCCGCTGTGCTATCGCTCCAGCCCCACATTTCATTTGATTTTAAACCAATGCCCGGGACAAGAAGCAGTTGTCAGAATTTGAGTTAATTTTTATTTGAAGCCACGAACAAGTTGTGTGTGTGTCAGAATCTTTATAACTCACTGGGTGTGTCCGTTACCGGCGCTGCTGGACCGCAGTGTGGCGGCCGTGGCCTGGGAGTCCACGCGTGAATGGTTTAGTTCCAACATAATCACATTTGATTTTGCTTTTTCACTTTAAATTCCAGAGTTCAAAGTTGTCTCTCTCAATTTTGAAAAGCCATTATGAACGTGTCACAATTTTTTTCTCCTGCTTCTCTGATTAGCCTCCCTGTCACTTTGATTTCCTTCCAACCTCGTCACATTTCTCTCTTGTCCTTTTTTTTCTTAATTTTCTCTTTCTCGAATAATCATGTGCCTGTTAATTTCTTTTTTGGACTCAGGCAGTCAGGGGATGCGGACCCCCTGACTGATTTAGTTTTGCTGTGAATGGGGGGGGGGGGGGCGCAGGCTCTTTCTTTCCCCTCCGCCCTCTCTCCTGCCTGCTGCCTGGTGTTGAGGGACCGGTTGTCTGCAGAGGGTCCCCGAGAGCCAGCCCCCGGCCTCGCCCACTCAGTGGGCACCCGGAGTCTGCAGGCCCGGTCCTCTGGTCAGTGGGCACTTGCCTCCGGGGGACATGGGTGCGCGCTTAGGCCAGGGTTCCATGACAACATCTGACAATACTTTGAGCTGTTGTCGCAGTGGAGGACACCGAGGCTCCACGGGGTTCAGCAACAATGACTGAATCCACTGTCCCCGCCTGCGGGATACGGGCTGGGAGTCAGGCCCCAGGCTGGGGCACACGGGACGGGGTCCCAGACTGAGCCCTTCCCCAGGTCACCTCACTGCCCGTGCTGGGCTGGCCCGTCTGCGGGGCTGGTGGTGAGAAGGCGGAGCGGTTGGGGACCCTGCATGCTACAGACGAGGGGCCCTCGGCCTAGGTCAGCTTGGCACCGGGCGGGTAGCGGCTCATCACGATTCTGTATCTGCAGATAAAGAAAAGGGGAAGGAGAAGCTGGAGGAAGACGAGGCGGCGGCGGCCAGCACCATGGCGGTGTCGGCGTCGCTCATGCCGCCCATCTGGGACAAGACCATCCCGTACGACGGCGAGTCCTTCCACCTGGAGTACATGGACCTGGACGAGTTCCTGCTGGAGAACGGCATCCCCGCCAGCCCCACACACCTGGCCCAGAACCTGCTGCTGCCCGTGGCCGAGCTGGAGGGGAAGGAGTCGGCCAGCTCTTCCGCCGCGTCCCCGCCCTCCTCCTCCACCGCCGTCTTTCAGCCCTCGGAAACCGTGTCCAGCACAGGTTGGTGCCGCTGGGCAGGACCAGAGAAGTTCACTCCCCACCGGGGGCAGCTCTGTGGGGCCCCAGCAGGGGACTTCCTGCAGGAACCCTCAGTCCCTGTCATCCCCCCACTCTTTGACAGTTCCCTGAGAAAGGGGTTAAAAGAGAAGTCACCGCCTGTGGCGAGGGGTGGGCTGCGGAGCGGGAGGCCCCCCCAGGCTCTGCTCGGGCGAGCCCGGCTGCCTTCCTCCCGGCTTGCTCATGGCTTACGGGGAGCGTGGAGCAGTGCTGCTTAGGGGGTGTCGTTGGCCACTCTGTCGAGGTGTCCGCATGTCACCCTCAAGGCAGGTGGAGATGAGGCACAGAGACGTTAGGACTCAGCTGGGTCCCGTGGCGGGCAGGGTTTGGGGACCCCCAGACTGTGGTGCCTGACTCTAGGGACGGTCTCCAGAGAACCATGGGGTTGACGGCCTGGGGGCTTCCTCCTCTCCTGCGCCTCCTCGCCTCCCTCTGGGGGTTAGTGCTTTTCTTTCCCCTTGGGTGTGAGCGCACAGAGGCAGTGTGGCCCCTGTTTTGGGGGTTCAGCAGATCACCCTGCAGGCTCAGAGCTTAGAGGCCTGTGGCCGGGAGCCCCTTGAGCTTCTGTGGAACCCAGGAAGCAGAGTAGAAGTACGGAACACCGATGTCCAAGGAATTCTCGTGCTCTATTTTTAGTATTTTGGAAAATACCCAGATACACAAAAGAGACAATAAATGAACATTTGTTGAAAAAAAAATTGTTTGAGCAACAGTACAGTAGGTAGGGTGTTTGCCTTGCACATGACAGACAGGGTTCGTTACCCGCCATTTCATAGGGTCCTCTGCACACCACCAGGAGTGATTCCTGAGTGTAGAGCCAGGATTAACCCCTGAGCGTTGCCGGATGTGGCCCCAAAACCAAAAATAAATGCACTGTAGCACTGTCGTCCCGTTGCTCATCAATTTGCTCGAGTGGGCACCAGTAACGTCTCCACTGTGAGACTTGTTACTGTTTTTGGCATATCGAATACGCCATGGGGAGATTGCCAGGCTCTGCCATGTGGGCAGGATACTCTCGGTAGCTTGCCCGGCTCTCCGAGAGGGACGGAATGACGGAATTGAACCCGGGTCGGCTGTGTGCAAGGCAAATGCCTTACTCACTGTGCAATTCTCCAATCCAGTGGCCCCAAACCAAAAATAAATAAAATGAACATTTGTGTAACCGCTCCTCAGCGTTCATAATTTTGTTTGGTGATGGGACCCAGGGCCTCACATCTGCAGAAGGCGCATGGGGCGGCCGGGCCACTCCACGCCCCAGTTTCCCTCGTTCATGTGCCAGTGCTCAGGCTGCTACTGGCTTTATGATGTGGAGAGTCACTTCTGGCTGTGCACGTGGTGCCCAGGATCGAACTCGGGTGAGCCACATGCAAGGCAACCCTCCCACCCCTTTATCGCCTCCCCCGCCCTGTTTCTGTCCTTAGTGAATCCTCATGCAGTGGCATTCAGAAGCATTTGTGTCACAAGTGTAAAGCTCCGAGACATGGCGCCAGGGAGATAGTCCAGGGCTTCGGGCACAGGGCCTTGGATGCCACTGTCTCCCCTTCCCAGCACCACACATGGCCCCAACGTGCCATCAGCAGTGATCCCAGAGGGTAGAGCTAGGAAGGAGGACGCCCTGAGTACAGCCAGGTGTGGCCCAAAACCAAACAAACTAACCACAAAACTCAGTGACCTCAGGCACTCGCCCATGAAACTGCCACCTGAAATCAGGATCTGGAGCAGTTTTAGTGCCCGTTGGGACCCTCTCAGAGTGCTCTCAGAGGTATTTGCTATTCTTATTTCCATCACAAGGGTTGGTTCCTTTTGCTGGCAATTGAAAACTCTGAAATGGGGTTATATATATATACCCGTTTTGTTTCTATCTTACGTTGTTATTTTTGGTTTCATAGTTTTCTTTTTTTGGGGGGAGTCACACCCAGCGATGCACAGAGGTTACTCCTGGCTCATGCGCTCAGGAATTACTCCTGGTGGTGCTCAGGGGACCATATGGGATGCTGGGAATCGAACCCAGGTCAGCTGCGTGCAAGGCAAATGCCCTCCCCACTGTGCTATTGCTCCAGCCCCGTTTTCTTTCCTCTCTGCTTTTGAGGTCACACCCAGCAATGCTCAGGGGTTACTCCGGCTCTGCACTCAGGAATTACTCCTGGCGTTACCTGGGGGACCACGTGGGATGCTGGGGATTGAACCCAGGTTGGCTGTGTGCAAAGCAAAACACCCCCCCTCCCCCCGCTGTACTATGACTCTGGCCCATCTTTTCATAGTTTTCTGATTTTTGTGATACACATTCAAATTCTGGGTATCAGAATCCCACATTTATGAAACATGCTATGGAACACATCTGTGCCCAGGTGAATTAAGGTTTATATTGGAAAATGCTGGGTTGATGAGAATTGGGGCAGGGCGGGGCCACACTCAGCAGGGCTCAAGGCTTACTCCTGGCTCAGGGATCATTGCTGGCGGGGCTCAGGGGACTAATATGTGGTACAGGGTTAGACCCTGAATCAGGTGTGTGCAAGGCGAGCACCTTACCCACAGTACTCTCACTCCAGTTCCTGATAATAAGTTTCACGTGACTAGGAATAATACTTTTTCTGACAGATGATCAATTAATATAAATACTAAAATTAATGGGCTGGAGTGATAGCACAGCGGGTAGGGCGTTTGCCTTGCATGCGGCCGACCTGGGTTTGATTCCCAGCATCCCATATGGTCCCCTGAGCACTTCCAGGGGTAATTCCTGAGTGCAGAGCCAGGAGTAACTCCTGTGCATTGCCGGGTGTGACCCAAAAAGAAAAAAAGAATTAATATGTTTTATTAAAGACCTGATGGGGGGGCCAGAGCGATAGCACAGCGGGTAAGGCGTTTGCCTTGCATGCGGCCGACCCGGGTTCGATCCCCGGCATCCCATATGGTCCTCCAAGCATCGCCAGGAGTAATTCCTGAGTGCAAAGCCAGGAGTAAGCCCTGAGCATCGCTGGGTGTGACCCAAAAAGCAGAAAAAAAAAAAAAAAGACCTGATGGGAGGGAAAGAGGGCTTATGGCCAGAGGTGTCTGGCGGTGGTCAAGCAGGTGCTTTGCGTATATGAGCCCCAGGGTCTGATTCCCAGTACCACACACTAAGGTCATGTTTTTGTTCATTTGGGGCCACCCTCAGCATTTTTCATGGGCGGCTCATGGCTCAGTGCTTGAAGTGCCTCCAGTGGTACTCAAGGGACCATGCGGTGCCAGGGATAAAACCTGTGTCTCCCGCTCGCAGCACGTGGGCTACACCCCCAAAAAGGATATCGATAACTAATTGTAGGAAGAAAAGCAGAATTATTTTTCTGCTGGTGCCACAGGTCAGTATCGGGTTTTATTGAGACAGACTGTGGCCTAGAGCTGAGCCTCCGCCCGGTCAGACAGACAGTGCCCTAGTGCCAACCCCGGTCAGACAGACGGTGCCCTAGACGGTGCCCTAGTGCCGAGCCCTGGTCAGACAGACAGACGGTGCCCTAGTGCCATGCCAGGCCCACCCAGTCCAGTATTCTCATTTCAGTTAGTTTTTTGTTTTTTTTTTTTGCTTTTTGGGTCACACCTGGCGATGCACAGGGGTTACTTCTGGCTCTGCACTCAGGAATTACCCCTGGCGGTGCTCAGGGGACCATATGGGATGCTGGGATTTGAACCCGGGTCGGCCGAGTGCAAGGCAAACGCCCTACCCGCTGTGCTATATCTCCAGCCCCCATCATTTCAGTTAGTTTTGGCCCTTTGTTTTGGAGCCTCATTCAGGGGTACTCGGGGACCGAGCCAGCTAGATTCTCTGGGGACAGTTTTGTGGCCAAAAGAACCCAGGCCTTTCGCACGCAGAGTCCCAGCCCGTTAAACTGTGTCTCCATCCCTTGATTCCTTTAGTGGAAAGGACATAAATGGGGCACGTGATCGTACAGCAGGGAGGGCGCTTGCCTTGCACACAGTACCAGGGTTTGGTCCCTGGTACCTGTATGGTCCCCTGAGCATGCCAGGAGTGACCCCTGAGCACAGCCAGATATGCCCTGAGCTCAGCTGGATGATACAGAAAAAATTTTAAAAAATTAAAAAAGAAAAAACAAACATATAGAGAGCAAGTATTATTTTTATGTCTGTAGTCTCTCCTCTGCTTTGTTTGTAGAATCATCCGTGATGGTTTTTTTGTTGTTGTGGTTTTGGTTTTGGTTTTGATTTTGGGCCACACCTGCTCTGCCTAGGGCTTACTCCTGGTTCTGCACTCAGGGACCATCCTGGAGGTGCTCAGGGAGCCATATGGGATGCCGGGTTTCGAACTAGGTCAGCTGCATTCCAGACCCCGTGCTGTGGCTCTGCCTTTATCCCTGGTGTTGTGTTTGGCAGTAGTTTGTCATTGAGAAGTGTCATCCATGGTGCAGGCATATCCCAATAACCTGTTCCACAGTTGGTGGGCGGTTGAAGGGCTTCTAGTTTAGGATTAGCCTGGCACTGCCATGAGCATTTGTGGGTTTGCCTTGGAATAAATATATGGCTGCGTATTTTGTTTGGAGGTCACACTAGTGGGGCTCAGGATTACTCGGTGCTCAGGGGAACATGTGGGGTGCTGGGAATTAAGTCTGCATCAGCCACAGGCAAGACAGGTCTCTTCTCTGTTGCAGTGTCTCTCTGGCCCCCGTGGCTGCTCGTGTGTTGGGCATTTGGGGGTTCGCACACTGCAGAAGTGGGGTTACCAGACAGGTGTCCGCTCAGCTGTTGCACCAAACAGTGTGTGGCGTGGTCATGGTCAGGGCAGGGAGAGGCCTCAAAAGATGGGGTGCGTGCTTTGCAGTCTGAAGCTCCGCGTTTAATCCCCAGCACCACATGGTCCCCGAGAACTGCCAGGAGTGACCCCTGAGCACCACCAGGTATGACCCCAAAGCGAAAGAACAGCACAGAATAAAGCAGTTATCGTTCCTGGTCCCCATGGCAGCCTCCGTGTTTCTTTTTTTCTTTGCTTTTTGGGTCACACCCAGCGATGTTCAGGGGTTACTCCTGGATTTGCACTCAGGAATTGCTCCTGGCAGTGCTTGGGGAACCATATGGGATGCCAGGGATCGAGGGCCGCGTGCAAGGCAAACGCCCTCCCCGCTGTGCTATCGCTCCGGCCCCGGCAGCCTCCGTGTTTCAGGTGAGACCCCTCAGTGGTCCTGATAGTCTCGGTAGATTCCTGGCTTTTCCTTCTCCCCAGAGCACACGCAGGTCTTAGAGTCCGTTGCTGGACTTTGCTCACGGAGCTCTCTGCACTGGGAAGGGGGCGCCCCCGGAATCCTTCCCTCGGACCCCCCTTTTTGGGTGCTCTTCAGAAGCTGTCCCCTTTACTCCTGGCTCCCCCTTGTCCTGTCCCTGAAATGTGGCCACGTCTTGGCATCTGGCTCTTCGAGGCAGCCGTCTCCCCGGAGTGGCATTTTCCCGTGTTGGGGTCTCTTGTCTGTCTTGGGGGTGTAGCGTGTGGCGGTTCCAGCGTCCCTTAGGCACCTCGCTGGTCCCTCATTGGCTGCCCCGTCCCCAGCCCCCTTGTAGCTAACCCCTGAGTAGGACCCGGTTCTGTGCGAGATTCAGTTCACCCCAGGTCGGATCATGCCGCACCCCTAAGGCAGTGTCCGTCTCGTTCTTTGTTGATCTTTGGTTTGGGGCCCCTTTCTGTGGTCCTCGGGGTGGGGGCTGCTCCCAGCTATGTGTCAGGGCGTACCCTGGTCACACTCGGGGCACCGTGCCCTACTGAGGGCAAACCCAGGCCTCCTGCGTCCGGAGCATGGGCTCAGCCCGACGACTCTCCCTCCCCAGCTCGAGGCATTTGAGCCCCCCCATCTTTTTTGGGGGGTTCGGGAGGGACCGTCCGGTGTGTCAGAGCTTGGCAGCTCTTTGGCTGCTCCGTTGAGAAGCCAGCGGGAGTCTCCCCCACCTTGGCACCCCAGAGGCGCCGTGGAGCGGACTCGGGTGTTGGGGAGCATCGCTATGGGGCGGAGGCCCTCCGCGCGCCTTTCTGGAACTTGCCGTTACTCTGGCCCTTCCACTCACCCCCGGCAGCCTTCACCGTCCCTTGGGCATACAGGTGTCCGTACTGGGCAGTCCTTCTCCCGATGACTCCCCGTCCCCTCCGTCCCCTGTCTTCGTGGTGGCTGCCGCTGTGCCGCCTGGGATTTGCCCCAGCTGTTGGCCTGCTGGGGGCGTGGCCCCGGGCTGTGGTGCTCTCACAGTGGGGGGGGGCACGCCTGAGACGGGCCCTTGTCTCGGCATCGGGGATCCCGGGGCAGTGCTGCCGGCGTCATGCTCAGTGCTGTGCGCCAGGGCCCGCGTGCAGACCCGGCCTCCCGCCTCCCACTCGGAGAACGTTGCAGGCCAGCGAGACTTCTTCCGTGGTTTGTTCACGGCTTCCGGTGTGCCAGGGCATGCCTGTCGCAGAGCAGGTGCCCAGCAGTGCCTTACTGTCCGGGTCACGGCCCCGAGGCGCCAGTGGGTGAGTGGGACAGAGTCAAATGGCGTTTTTATGTGTGTCTGTTTCAGAGCCACACCTCGTGCTCAGAGTCTGCTCCTGTCCCAGTGCTCGGAGGTCGCTCCCGCACACAAACTCTGTGCCCAGTCTGCGGCGCTGGCCCCGTCCTGCACATGGTTCGGTAGATTCTAACCACGTGTGTGTGGGGGTCTCGGCTCCGTGCAGCCGGCCCCGGTGGAGGACGAGACTCCGATTTTAGTCCCTCTGCTGAGCACAGGGGGCGGCGGCGGGCAACCCGCATGGCCCTGAGCCTCGGTTTCCCTCGACATCGCCCTTCCGCCTGTCACGAGGCTGGGTGTGCACAGGCGTCGGTGCGGCCCGCAGAATGCAGAAGTGGAAGCGTTTATTACTGCACGTGGGGCCCTAGCCCCGTCAAGGTCACAGGGAGATTCAGCTGTTTTTCAGGACTTGAGAACTCAGAGCCACGCGCAGTTAAGGGTGTCAGGGCTTTTGCTTAACGTCGGGCGGCGGTGGAGACGGTTGGAAAATCCTCTCCTCCCGGGGCGGCCTCTGTATCCGTTCGTGTTGCCAGAGCCACGCGTGCCAGTCTGACCTGGCACCTGCCCGGGCTCTGCTCCCTCCCAGTGGGGGAGCCTGTGGCCCTCGAGCTTCGGCAGGTGCCGGGCCCTGCCACGAGTCCCCCGTGTCCTGTGAGCTCCCTTAGGACCCCTGCCTCTGTCTTTCAGAATCCTCGGTGGAAAAGGAGAGGGAGACCCCCAGTCCCATCGACCCCAACTGCGTGGAGGTGGACGTGAACTTCAACCCCGACCCCGCAGACCTGGTCCTGTCCAGTGTGCCAGGCGGGGAGCTGTTCAACCCGCGGAAGCACAAGTTCGCCGAGGAGGACCTGAAGCCCCAGCCCATGATCAAGAAGGCCAAGAAGGTCTTCGTTCCCGACGAGCAGAAGGTAGGGGAGGCTGAGAGAGGGGGCCCCGGGGTACGCCGTCCCCCCCGGCTCTCGCCGGCCAGGCCCCCTCTGAAGGACGGAGAGCTTCGTGTGTTTCCACGCCCCGGGGGGAGGCGGGCGAGCGCAGGTGGGTTTCAGCGTTTTCCCTTCCTCACCTCGGAAAGCTCCCGGCAAGGACTCCACGTCCCGCTCGGGTCAGGCAGACCCGGGTTCAGGCCCCACTTTGGCGCACAGACCTCCCCACGCCCAGCTCTCGGTGCAGACTGGAGCCACCAGCCCGGCCTGTCCAGAGGCCGCTGAGGCTTTAATGGGGACGAGGACGGAGCAGGCGCCTGGCGCGGTTCCAGACTGTCAGTGGCAGCTCCCGGCCTCGTGGCGTCCTCAGCCCTTACCCCCAGCGCACCAGACACGGGAGGTTCAGGGCCGAGAGCCCACTGGGCGGAGCCCGGGGACACCTCCTCCTGCAGGACACCCTGTCCCGGGATTGATCCTTCGGGACGGAGCCAGGAGTGGTCCCTCATTCCACCAGGTGACTTAGGGGACAGAGAGGCGCGCAGTCAGACGCAGCTTGGCAGAGGGGCTCTTGGCGTGCTTGTGTGAGGCCCTGGGTTCAGTCCCCAGCGCTGCAGAGAGAGTGACAGAGAGCTGGCCCGCCCCAGGGTGCATGCAGGGGTGCAGACGGGCTCGTGGGTCCGTCTCCAGAAAGGCCCTCTGCCCTCCGCAGCCCCCCGTCCTGCCCTCCTTGCGGGGTTCTGGCCGAGTCCCGAGAAACGTGGGGCTCTTCTCCGGGGAAACGGAGACCCACGGAAGGACGCTTCCCACAGGATGAAAAGTACTGGACGAGACGCAAGAAGAACAACGTGGCTGCCAAACGGTCCCGGGATGCCCGACGCCTGAAGGAGAACCAGATCACCATCCGGGCGGCCTTCCTGGAGAAGGAGAACACGGCCCTGCGGACGGAGGTGGCCGAGCTGCGCAAGGAGGTGGGCAAGTGCAAGACCATCGTGTCCAAGTACGAGACCAAGTACGGGCCCTTGTAACCGCGTGCCCTGCCCGGGCGCCACTGCCCGCTCCTCAGCCTGCTGGGGGCTCCCTGACCCCACCCGCGTGTGGAGACTTCGGACACTTCCCGGGCAGCTGGCGGGGCCCTGCGCCAGGAGCGTTCATGTTCAAGCTTCATTGTCACGCGGCCGTGGGCCTTGAGAGCGCCGTGGCGTCTCCTCCCGGCGGGCCCTGCTGAGCCAGGCGGGACCTCGAGCTCGGCTGCCTGGCTCCATCCCTCCGTCCTGGGCAGCCGCCTGGCGTCACAGAACGAGCCCTGAAGGCTGCGGCCCGCTCGTCTTCTCAGGGAGCAGGGCATGTGTCCTCGGGGGCTCCTAGGCCTCCCCAGAAAGTCTCTGAGAGAAACATCCACTTTTGAGAGACACCCCCGTCCTTCCTTCCGCCGGGTCTGGCAGGAGCAGGTGGGAGCCTGCAGGGGCACCAGGCGTGGGCCGCGTTCACCCCCTGCCCCCGGCTCTGACGTGCTCGTCTGCTGTGGGAGAGAGACCCTGCAGCCTGGCTCTGAGCCCCGGTCCCCAGCACAGGGACCCTTTCCTCGCCCCTCGGTCCCCGGGGACGGGGCCTCCAGGCCTGCTGTTCCTTTGCACGCAGCCATCGGCCCAGATCGCGGACCGACCGCGCACCCCCGCCCCGGAGCCCAGGCTGCGCCTTCCTGCATGGAACCCACTGCCTCCACGCGCGGCCCCTCCCCCAGCCTGGCGGCCCCTGGAACACTACCCTGACGGCAGGCCCCTCCGTCGGGCCGGGAGCTGTGGCCTCTCCAAGCTGCTCCTTCCTCCGGGGGGGCCCCGGGAGATGCGCCGAGGTGAGCCCTTGCGCCCCGGCCGCATGTACATACTCGCTCAGGGCTACGGCTGTGGTGAGGACCGTCCCGGGGCCGGGCCCCTTTGGGCAGGCCACTGGCCTTGTGGCATGCGTGGTCCTGGGCCCGAAGGACTTTGCTGACAGATGTTAAGGTGGGGGGGTGGGGCCCTCCCGGCGCCGCCCTGGGGACCTGCACACCTGTCTCTGGGCAACTGACAAGGGTCCCCTCTGGCGCCTGACGAACTGTGGTTCTGTACAAACCACGCACACACTTTCTCTTGGGTAACCACATCCGGCATGTCAGTGTCCGCCCGGCGCCCCCTCCCTCGGCCAGCAGCTTCCCGGGGGTCTCTCGCGGTGTTCCTGGGAGGGCCACTCCCACCTCAAAGCGCTTCCTGTTCCGTGGCCAGGAATTGTCTGGTTTGTGTTTTTTTTTTTTTCAGTTTCACTCTTTCAAGCCTAGAAACGAGTCTCCCTGTGGCGCCTCCCTGGGCACTGCGCCGGGACAGTGGCCCTCGGGCTCTCCGTTTTGTCCCCTCCCGGCGGTGAGCGTCTGGTTCCTTCCCAGAGTGCTGGCATGAACAGAGTGGCCCTGGGCGCGGGGGCCGTCGCCGTCCCTCCCTTCCGGCCAGTCCCCGGGCCCGTTGGGTTTCTGTCCTGGACTGGGGAGTCCCCCGGACGTCCTCGTGGGCCCTGTCCATCTCGGGGCCAGTAGCCAAAGACAGAGCTCCCGTGCTCGGCCCTCTGCTGTCCCTTGCGGAGCACCGAGGCGAGAAGAAGAGCAAAGGGCTTCGCGGGGCTCCTCCCTCGGCGCCTGGCAGCCTCCCGGCCTCCGCGATCAGACCAGTCGCGAACGGCCTGGACGGCGGCGGGCATTCCCGCCCGCGTGGCTGGGGAGAGGCGTCCGCATTCACCGCCGTCGGGGCCCGGCCGGCAGGGGGAGGGCACTGGGCAGAGACCCTACGGTAGCTGAGGTGGCCCGGGTCGGGCACAAGGGCTGGAGGCAGCCCTGGGAGGCTGCTTCCTGGCCGGCGTTGGCAGCGGTCCAGGGTTCCGGGGACTCGGGGCCCCCGTGTTCCTTTGACATCTGTTCATTAAGTGCAATAACTTTTTCTAGAAAATGGCACAGATGACTTCCAGGTGGACGTAGCTGTCGGGCGCGGGGCTGCAGAACACCACTTGGTTTTATTTTTCTAGGTGCATGTGATGCTCGAGTGTGCGGGGGCCCCCGCAGTCCCCCGGGCGAGGGCGAGGCGAGTGCAGCCCGTTGGCCTTAGTGCGTGTGCGTGTGCGAGTGTGTCCCGGCGGTGGGCCTGAGCGGCGCGCAGGAGGGGAGCTGGGAGTGCGTCCTTTTCAGAATAAAGCGATATTTTGAGACGAGAACTGCAGGCTTGTCGTTTCTGCCCTGCCCCTGCCTGTGGGCCAGGCAGCCCCTGGGCTGCCCGAGTCCGAGGGCCTCAGTGTCCTCACCCCCTGAGTAATCTCTCCCTCGCAGGACATGGAAGCCGGAAGCAGTTGGAACTAATGAAAGTGGCGACTGGGGGCTGGAGCGACAGCACAGCGGGGAGGGCGTTTGCCTTGCACGCAGCCACGCCAGGTTCGATCCCCAGCATCCCACAGGGCCCCCTGAGCACCGCCAGGAGTGATTCCTGAGTGCAGAGCCAGGAGTGACCCCTGTGCATCGCCGGGTATGACCCAAAAAGCAAAAAAGTGGTGACTGGCAGTAGTGATGGCTCCTGGGCGAGCGCCTGCCCAGACCTTCGAGGCTGGGTATCCCTTGGCCTCCCGGGCTGCCCTGCACCCCGAGAGTTGGCGGCCCGCGGCAGGACATGGCCCTCCCTTGCCGGCACCCTGCGACTGTGCCAGGCCGCCCAGCTGGCAGCTCCTGACATCAGTTCATCCGGGAGCGCTGCCAGCCAGAGATGGGGTGGGCGGAAAGACGCTGGGAAACAGGCCCCCGGTTCCCCAGCTCCAGCAGGCACCCGGCACTGCACCCCACACCCCGGGGGTGACCCCGGGACAGAGCCTGGACTCAAGTCTCCTGGCCAAGGGCCGGCACTGCCCCTCCGCCTCTGAGGCTGGTGGCAGTCAGCAGGGGAGCCGGGACTGACGGTGTCCTGCCGGGGGCAGGGGGCGGCCAACGTTTGTCCCACACCACCCGGGAGTGAGGACCTTCACGCCAGCCATCCCGAGACCTCCTGCCGCACGCTCTGGGTCTCCTCAGGGCCTGGGGTGCCCCGTCCCCCCTTTCCTGCCTCTCAGCATGCCTCCCTGTGGCATCAGAGGTTTTCTTGGGCCACACCTGGCGGTGCCCAGGGTTTGACTGTTCAGGGGTCACTCCTGCTGGGCTCGAGGACCACCGTCTCGCAGCTCCCGCCTGGTAACACAGTGAGATGCCACTTGTATGAGGCTTCCTCGTGGCGGTGCCGGCGGGGCCTGGAGCGGACTCGGGCCTTCCTGCAGTTCCAGAGCCGCACGCAGGCACCGAGGTGGCGGTCCCGGGCCGGAAGACAGGGAGGCTGGGCGGGCCCGGAGGTGGCGCCCGCACGCAGGACAGAGCTGGGCAGACGTGGGAACTGGGGTTCCCAGCATGGTGGTGCCCAGCGCGAGGACAGCTCTGGCAGCCACGGCCAGGCCTTGTTCCGGACACCGCCAAGCCCTGAGCTCACACTGGGGTTTCCCCAGCAAGATCTCGGGGTGATGTGAACCCCACCCAACAGCTCCTGAGAGCCGGAGGTGCGGGGCAGCTGTGGGGTGGGGAAGGGGCTCGGGCCACACAGCACTGGGCTCTGCCTGATGGAGCGGGCGACCCCCGGCCCAGGAGACTTCTGGGCCCATCTACGGCCTTGACTCCCTCTCGTTTCCTGCTCTCCGTGTCCTGGTGGAGCCGGGAGCACGGGTCAGCGGGGGCACGGCCCCTCGCATCATACCCTGGGTTCCGTGACTGGCCCCTGCGCCTCACGAGGGCCCTGGAGCCGGCACCACCTTCTCAGCCCTGACACGGGGTGGGGAATGGCTTCAGGGAGGGAGGGGGCTCTCGGGCCCGCAGAGGAGCACTGTAGGGTGGGCCCTGGGGTCGCGCTGGGCTCGAGCCCGAAGCTCAAGTCCCCTTGTGTTGGGTAACCAGGTGGGCTTCTTTCACTCCTAAGGGCCTTGTCGTCCAACCTCTCTGACGCAGGGCTGGGTGACGGCACAGCGGGGAGGGCACTGCCGGAAGGGGAGATGGGGAGACGGGGGACCCCGGCACCTGGGGCCAGTGAGGGTATCGGAGGAGGGACGGAGGCAGCTTGGTCTCTGGAAGGCACTTCTGCTTCCACATCTGCGCCCCCCCAACACGGTTGGGCCACCTGCGAGGGTCCCCTCTCCCGCCTCAGCCTTCCTCGTGCCCACAGACCCGCGGGACAGTCTCCCAGCCCCAAACTGCAAACGCCAAAGCGCCTGGCCCCTCAGGCCGCCTGTCCAGCGTCACAGAAGTGAGCTCCACAGGTGACTGCCCACGCGCCCCCCCACCCCCCGCTCAAGGTCACCCCTCAAGGTCATCGGTGGCATTGCCCCCTCCTGGTGTCATGGCCTTGCCCCGCCCCTGCCCCTGCTCTCACACCTTCCTGAGACCCTGCCCAGGCGGCTCTGTCAGCTGTCCTCCCCAAAGCCCGCCTTAAGGCTGCCGGCATGTGGCAGCCTCAGGCATGACCCCTGGGCTTGCATGATCCCCCCCAGCCACCCCTGGGGGTGACCCGAGCTCTGTCCCTCAGAAGCAAAATAAAAGATGATGGGGCTAGAGAGGCTGGAGCGATAGCACAGTGGGTAGGGCGTTTGCCTTGCACTCGGCCTACCCAAGTTCGATTCCCAGCATCCCATCTGGTCCCCCAGCACTGCCAGGAGTAATTCCTGAGTGCAGAGCCAGGAGTAACCCCTGTGCACTGCTGGGTGTGACCCAAAAAGCAAAAAAAAAAAAAAAAAAAAAAAAGATGAGGCTAGAGATAGGACAGTAAGTAAGGCGCTTGCCTTGCACGCAGCTGACCTTGGTTCGATCCCCAGCACCCCATAGGGCTCCCTGAAGCTTCCAGGAGTGATCCCTGAGCACAGAACTAGGGGCAGCCCTGAGCACCACCTGAAACAAACCAACTAAAAAATATGCTTGTCAGGACAGATCACACAGCAGGTAGCGCACCTGCCTGGCGCATGCCGGCCCGGAGTCGAGTCCCGGCAATGTGTTGTAATTTTGGATTTATGCTGGTGGAGTTTGGGTCACACTGGATGGTTCTCGCAATGTGGTGCTCCGGACTGAGTCCCGGCGGGGCCCGCCTTTGGCACCTCCTCTGCAACCCCCCCCTTTTTTTTTTTTTTTTTTTTGCTTTTTGGGTCACACTCAGCAATGCACAGGGCTTACTCCTGGCTCTGCACTCAGGAATTACTCCTGGCGTTGCTCAGGGGATCATATGGGATGCTGGGAATCGATCCCGGGTCAGTGGCGTGCAAGGCGAATGCCCTCCCCGCTGTGCTATCGCTCCAGCCCTGCACCCCTTTTTGATCAGCAACTCCTTTTATTATCTCATTTCGGCTCTAGGGACAAACTGGTCACCTCAGACGTGGGGCGTGTGTTCTCCATCCCTAGTGTTTCCGTTTTGTTTTCTTCGTTGTGCGTTTTTTTACCTCTGGCCATCCCCACATCCCCACAGGGTCTCGGAGCTCCTCCCAGCTCAGTGCTTGGGATGGAACCTGGCGTTTCCACTTGCAAATCCTGGACCCCCTGAGCTTGCTCTCAGCTCTCCTGTATGGTTTCGTCTTTTTTTTTTTTTTTTTCATGTTACAATAGTTACTTTATTTCAAACATTGTCAATAAATGCTGAAAATAAAAAATTAAGTTTATTTTAGACTCCATAAAAGAAATGATTCGGGGGGCTGAAGCAATAGCACAGCGGGTAGGGCATTTGCCTTGCACGCGGCCAACCCTGGTTCCATCCTTGGCATCCCATATGGTCCTCCAAGCATTGCCAGGAGTGATTCCGGAGTGCAGAGCCAGGAGTAACCCCTGAGCATCTCTGGGTGTGACCTAAAAAGCAAAAAAAAAAAAAGAAAGACAAAAAGAAAAAAAAATAATTTGGGTATACAGTAAAATTTTGTCAGCATTTAAACATTTCAGTGATTTTTAAAAGTTCTAGGGGCCGGAGCGATAGCACAGCGGGTAGGGCGTTTGCCTTGCATGCGGCCGACCCCAGTTCGATCCCCGGCATCCCATATGGTCCCCCAAGCACCGCCAGGGGTGATTCCTGAGTGCAGAGCCAGGAGTAACCCCTGAGCGTCGCTGGGTGTGACCCAAAAAGCAAAATAAATAAATAAAAGTTCTAAACAGGGGCTGGAGCAATAGCACAGCGGGTAGGGCATCTGCCTTGCACGGGGTCGGCCCGGGTTCGATTCCCAGCATCCCATATGGTCCCCTGAGAACCGCCAGGGGTAATTCCTGAGTGCAGAGCCAGGAGTAACCCCTGTGCATCGCCAGGTGTGACCCAAAAAAAAGCAAATAAATAAATAAATAAATAAATAAAAAGTTCTAAACATTTTGGGCTGGAATGATAGTACAGCGGGTACGTTTGCCTTGTACGCGTCCGGGGTTTGATTCCCAGCATCTCATGTTGTCCCCTGAGCACTGCCAGGAGTAATTCCTGAGTGCAAAGCCAGGAGTAATCCCTGTGCATTGCCGGGTGTGACTCAAAAAGAAAAAAACAATTCTAAACATTTTATTCTTTTAAATTTTCTCAATATGCCTTTATGATGGTGCCATTATATTTTTATCATCTTTTTTATTTTTTTTTAATTGCCGTGAGGTAGAGCATGATGAAGCTGTTTATGATTGGGTTTCAGTCATACGATGCTGTTCCTATCGTTTTGTTATCTGTTGCTTTTGTCTGTGTGCTCGATCCTGGCTCTGCACTCAGGGACCTTCCCTAGCGGTGCTGGGGGCCCGCATGGGGTGCCGGGGATCCTACCCGGGCCCCCAAGTCCCATGTTGCTGTACCTCACCCTGGCCGCTGATTGTTGTTTTCTCGCTGCAGCCTTTGCTTACTCTTCGGGCTCCTTCTCCCATGAGGAGCATGCCTGCCACACGCCTGCCAACCATACTTGGTTTCTCTGCAGGGCCAAGCCCCTGAGCACAGCTGCAAAGATCAGGCTGGGGCCTTGCCAGCCATTCCCTCCTCCTCCTCCACTCCCCCAGACACACAGTCTGAGGCCATTGCAGCTGCTGTCCGCCTGCCTGGGATTAGCCCATAGTAGCTGCTCACTTAGTAGAAGAGCTTAGACTCTGGCAGGACCAGGGCCAGTGAGGCAGTAGCGCCATGTTACCAGCAGGTGGCACTGCGGACACGTCGCTGGGCGCAGACCTAGGGGCCAGGCCACAGATCTGTCAGCAAAGGAAGCTTCTGGGGCCTCCTGTACCAGGCTGCGCTTGGAGCACCAGGCACCAGGGCGGCTGTGTGCCCACGGGGGCCAGGACGGGAAAGAGGGTGGCTTCACCCCTTGCTGCACCACCAGGCTCTTTCTGCAGAAGGACGAGCCGGGCTCAGTGGTCAGCGAGGAGCCAGGAGGAGGGTCTGGGGAGGCCTCAGCTCGGAACCTGCCTCTGGGACCTGAGTTCCTGCCCCACCTCCCGCGCTCCTCGGACCTGCCACAAGCTGGAGATTTCTCGTCTGTCTTCAGGGAATAAAAACGTGAGCAAGGAGGGCCCGAGTGACAGCATGGCAGGAAGGGCACTCGCTTTGCACTTGGCCAACTCGGCATCCCAGGTGGTCCCCCGAGCCCACCAGGAGTGACTCCTGGGGGCTGGAGCGATAGCACCGCGGGTAGGGCATTTGTCTTGCACGTGGCCGACCCGGGTTCGATCCCTGGCATCCCATATTGTCCCCCAAGCACCACCAAGAATAATTCCTGAGTGCAGAGCCAGGAGTAACCCCTGAGCATCGCTGGGTGTGACCCAAAAAGCAAAAAAAAAAAAAAAAAAAAAAAGGAGTGACTCCTGAGTGCAGAGCCAGGAAGAGCCCCTGAGCATCGCCAAGTGTGACCCAAAAACTAATCCCCCTCCCCCTACCAAAAAAAAAAGCAAAGAGCTGGAGCGATAGCACAGCGGGGAGGGCATTTGCCTTGAACGCGACTAACCCGATTTTGATTCCCAGCATCCCATATGTTCCCCTGAGCACCGCCAGGAGTAATTCCTGAGTGCAGAGCCAGGAGTGATTCCGGAGCATTGCTGGGTGTGACCCAAAAAGCAAAAAAAAAAACAAAAAAAAAACAAGTACTCTTGGGGCTGGAGCAATAGCACAGCGGGTAGGGCGTTTGCCTTGCACGAGGCCGACCTGGGTTCGATTCCCAGCATCCCATATGGTCCCCCGAGCACTGCCAGGAGTAATTCCTGAGTGCAGAGCCAGGAGTAACCCCTGTGCATTGCCGGGTGTGACCCCCCCCCAAAAAAAAGCAACCAAGTGCTCTCTCAAGGGCACAAGTCATTCTCCCTCCTGCCGGCCCAGTCAAGTGAGATGGAACTTCTGGGGGCTGAGGGGAGCACTCACCAGCCCCCCAGTTTCCCCTGCAGAGTCAGCCTGGCACTGTCCCTTGTCAAGTGAAGGGTAGTAGGGGACGGGGAGCTGGCACAGCGGGGAAGGCGCTTGCCTGGCACTCGGTTGGTGGTTGACCCAGGCAGGGCCCACCAGGTCCCGCCAGGATGAGGAGTAAGCCCTGGGCCCCACGGTGGGGGTGGGGGGGAACAGAAAAGGGAGGGAAGGGGCAGCTGTCCACGTGGGACGGGGCTAAGTGTGGAACGTCCAGCCCCTGTGCAGACATGCTCGGCGATCAGCCGCTGGACAGCTGACACCGCTTCTCAGTCCTGCCTTCATTCACATCAGCTTCCGGGGCGACTCCCAGGCCCAGCTGGGGGGTTCCTGCTGTCCCTGGCGCCGTGTCACCCCCTGCTGGGGCGGAGGCTGGCGGCCCCTCACCTGGCCTGTGTGTGCGTGTGTGGGAGCGAGCCGGGACTCAGCTGGGATGGCGGGGCAGGGCGCGGGGCGGGAGGGGGGGGCCTGGCCTGTGTGTTTAAAAATAAATCCTGTCTGAGCGCTGCCTGGAGTCAGACAGGGCTCCTGGGGCCTGGTGACATCACCAGGCACAGGATGTCCTTGGCAGGGGCTGGAGTGGCAGAGGGACGTGGCGGGGGGGGAGGGGGCGTGCTGAGTGGTCCTCTTGCACCTGTGTGCCGTGAGGGCTGGGGGGAACAGAGCAAGGCCAGGGGCGCCTCCCCTCGCGCTGCTGGGGAACATTCCACTTGCAGCTGAGAAAATGGAGGGTCCTGACGGGCCTCCAGGGAGCTGAGTCTTGGCAGACTCTCAGGTGGGGTTCTGGGGGGCTGAATGGGCACAGCTGGGGGGGGCGGGCAGAGGAGAGAGAAGACCTAGAGGGGGGGCGGGCACTGTGCTTGCTCTCTCTGAGCAGACGGGGCGTTTCCTGCCCAGCCACCAGCACCAGGCAGCGCCCCACGCCCTAGTGCTGGCCCAGTTCACAGATGAGAAAACTGAGGCCCAGGAAGGCCAAGGTAGCCAGTGAATCCAGGCCTTATGCCAGCAGGGGTACAGTGGCCTGGCCGACTGTTCCCAGGGCAGCAGCTTCAGGTCTGGCTAAGGTGTGTGTGGGGCTGCCCGTTCCCGAGCCCCCGCAGTGGGATGGGGGGAACAGACTGAGTGAAGCCTCCACCCCTGCTTGTTGGGGTGTCCCTCTGGCTCTGTGCTCTCCTCTGCTCCCCAGGACTCAGGGCAGAGTCGGGGCCCCTGGCTATTTCGGGCCTCACAGTTGAACTAGCTGTTCCCGGAGCGCCCCTCCCCCCCGGGGGCTGGTCACCGGCCCGCCGGCCCCGCCGGCCTCTGCCCTTTCGGACCGGGTGGCGGTGCCCGCCTTTCCCGACCAGACCCCCCATTTTCTAGGGCGGGCATTCTGACCTCCCTCTCCGCAGTGAGCAGCAAGATAAAGGAAGAATTGGGGTGCTGGGGGTCCTTCTTCGCCAGGGTCTCTGCCGTGCCCCACCCGGAGCTTGCCAGTGAGGACGAGGCCCCCTCTGCATCCGACTCAGCCATGCCTCCGGCGCCCCCTGCTCGCCCCAGGTGCACCCCAACCTGTGGCTGCCCCCTGATGCATCCACACGCCTTTGAAGCCTGGGGCGGGGGTGGGTTTCAAATGCCAGGTCCCAGGCCCAGGGAACCCTGGAACCAGCATGACCAGTGGCCTCCCGAGGCTCTGGGGGCTGCCTCTGCCCTTCCTGCCTCCATTCCAGGGGCCGGGCAGCCAGGCCATCGAGGGGCTGCCCGGTTGGCGGGGCCCCCAGCATCCCGCGGGGGCCGCACAGGTGTGGGGTGCGCGCACGCAGTGGGGGTGGGAGACGTGCGATATAAATAGTGCCAGGCCCGCAGCTGAAGTAAGCGCCAGCGACGGGGACCCCAGAGGGGGAAGGGGGGCACCCCATCCAGGTGCTCTAAGGTCCCCGAGACCTTGGGGGAGCACTGAGAGGAGGAGGAGAGGGGAGGAGGCGAGGGGAGCTGAGGGGGGGCCGTGTGACAAGGGACTCTGGGGCGGGATCCTGCATATTGCGGGGCGCCCTCCAGGGGGCAGCCCTGAGCAGGAGTCCCCCAGCCCAGCCCAGCCCAGCTGGGCCGGGCGCCGCTCTGCCTCCACGTCCTCACATGCAGGACTGGGGGGACTGTGCTGCTGTCCCCAAGAAGGGAGCTGCCCCTCGCAGTGCCCACCCCCCTCCTCCAGGCCCCTCCTCACGCCCATGCTCCTTCCGGAAAGGAAACGGCAGGGCACACCCCCAGCCTCCCTCTGACACCGCAGACCCTGTTCCTCTCCTTGCCTGGGGCGCTCCAGAGCCCCCCCCCAGAGGGGGGAACCATCACACCCCTTCCCCACATTGGGCCCAGGCCCCCTGTGATCTTAAATGTGTGTGTGTGTGGGGGGGAACCACACCTGACAGTGCTTGGAGACACTTCCGGCTCTGTTCTGGGTGGGGGACTCTCTCCGCAGTGCTCAGGGAGGGCACGAATCATATGCCCAGCCCAGACTGTAAATTCCTGGCTTTATCCCGCTCTCCCCACCACCAGCAGTGCTCAGAGGCTTAGTGCTCCCAGGGGATCACGCAGTACCTGGGAGTGAACCTGGGTTCCAGCATACAACACGTGTGCCGCAGCCCTGACGCTGCCTCCCTGGCCCGACTCTGCAATTCTGGCTGTTTTTTATTTTGTTTTGCTTGGGGGCCACCCTCGGAGGTGCTCAGGCTTACTCTTGGCTCTGAGGTCAGAGGTTACATCTGATTGAAGCCAGGTCAGCCTCCCCGCTGCCCTCTCTCTCCAGCCCCTGACCTGGAATTCTGGAGTCAGGCGGTGAACCCCGCCCAGGGCTGGCCCCACGCCCTCTCCCCTCTGGGGCAGCCAGCACCCCCTCGCCCTGCCGAGTTCCCTTCTGGGGCGTCTGCCTATAAATGTGGTGCTCGGTGTCCTGGGTTTGTTTCTGGGCCTCAGGCGCTGTACTCGGGGCTCAGTCTCCCAGGGGTCACCTCCAGCATGCTTGTGGGCCCGGGGGGGGGGTTGTGCCGGGATCCAACCTGGGTGGGCTGGGACGGCAAGTGCTCTCCGTGCTGTCCCTGAAACGTGGGCCTCATGCTGAAAGGGAGCCCCAGGCCCTGCTCCCAATGGAGGCCAGCCGAGTCCCAGAGGGCGGCTCTTCCCTGCCCCCCCTGGCCCAGTGCTCTGCCTGCCAGGCAGGTGGGCGGTGCCCCGCCGGGCCACTCAGCAGCCCCGCTGACCTGGCCTTTGCCCAGGAGCACGTGGCCTGGAAGCAGGCCCTGGGCCTCGGGAGCCCTGCCCAGTGGGACACCTGTGCCGTTCTCAGCCACCCCTCATTGAGGACCCCACGCCCCCACCGAACACCTCGCAAAAGCAGACTGAAGTGAGGGCAAGCTGCGGAATACGATGGAAACCTCAGTTTCTTTATCTGCAAAATGGGGTGACACCCCAGTCCCTGGGAGGATGAGATGCCAGGTCACTCCTGGGGTGGGGGGTGCCTCGGGGGGCTGTGACCGCTGAGCAGCTGAGGTGAGAACTACTGTCCTTTCACGGGAGAAAACAGAGGTGAACCAGACGCTTGAGGCGGAGGGATTTCCTGGGACTCAGCACTTACAGGGAGAGCGGGCTGCTGTCCTACTCGGGCCACACACCTCGTAGGTGACAGCCACGTCCAAAGTCTGCATCCTGGGCTGGAGACCGAGTGCGACCTGTTGCCTCAGTCCAGAGTCCATGAGCGAGGGAGTGAATGCATGAGTCAGTGAACTAGTGAATGACTGAGTGGATGAGTGATGAAGAAGTAAATGCATGACTGAGGGAAACTGTGTATGCATGAATGAATAAGTGGGTGAGTGAATAAATGAGTGAACAAGTGAATGCATGAAGAGGGAATGGATAAATGAGTGAATAAATGAGTGAACGAGTGAATGCATGAATGAGGGAATGGATAAATGTGTGAATAAATGAGTGAATGAATGATTGAGTGGATAAGTCAGTGAATGGATAAGTCAGTGAATAAATGAATGAATAAATGAGTGAATGAATAGATGAGTGAGTGAATGGATGGACAAGGTAGTGAATGGACAAGGATGAGTGAGTGAGTGAATGAATGAATGGATGGATGAATGAGTGAATGGATGGGTGGATGAGTGAGTGAATGTATGAGAGTATGAATGAATGAGTGAATGAGTGAATGAATGAGTGAATGGGTGAATGGGTCAGTGCAGGCACTCCTGCCCTGGGGCCACCCCAAGCCTGGTGAGTTTGTTCCTCCTGTTGCAGCTCAGGAGCTGGGGCGGGGGCCACTGGGGCAGGGGTCACTCCACTTCTCGTGCTCTTTCCTTCCCTCTTGCTTTGAGGAGTCACAGGCTTTGCCCAGGGGTCACAATCCCAGCCCCGTGCTTGCAGCGGCGGCTCTGGACCCCCCCCCCACGTGCTGTGCTCTTGGTCCTCTTCCTTCCCGGTGGCGGAAGGGGACGCGGCCTGAGGGCTGCAGAGAGGCCGGGGAGGTAAGGTTCGGGCCCGGGACCCCCGAAACCCAGACCCCTGCTCCTGTGTCCTGCCCCAAGTCCGCCCCACGCTTCCCAGGCTCCGAAGGCCAAAGAAATCAGAACTCAGTTTTCAGGCCACCGAGTTTCTGGAAGGGGGTGACCTCCCGGCTGGTCAGAAGCGGCACCTGGCTCTCCTTGGGGGCCGCGGGTACCCAGTGCTCTCCTGGCCGGGTGGCAGGCCAGGTGAGAGGCAGGAGGCTTGGCCGAGGCGGGGCCCCTCTGTCCGCTCGGCAGGCTGCCCGTGCCGGTGGCCAGCCACTGTTCCCTGTCCGCCAGCCAAGCTGTGGCGCGGTCCAGGACATTGTGTCCAGAGAGAGGGCCAAGAGGGCCCCCCGAGGTGGCCGCTGACCTGGCCCGCCCCTCTGGGCCGTGAGCCAGGCCGGCCTGTCCTGGCCCCGTCCCGAGCAAGCAGGAGGTTGGAGCCTCCCCGGAAGCAGGCCAGCGCCTCTCCGTGAGAGCCCGACTCAGGGGGTGCCCCCTGCCCCAGCCCCCCGTCCTGGGACGCTTCCTGTGACTCTTACTGCGTCCAGCCATGCTCCGAGTGGCCCGTGTCCTTGCTCTGGGCCTGTGCGTCCTGCCTGACCCCAGTGCCTGCGAACCCCAGGGCTGTGGGGACCACCGGGGCTGAGTGCAGCCGACCTCCCCAGTGCTCAAGGAGGAACCCGGGCTGCAGAGAGAGAGCTGAGGGGGGACGCCCTGGGCAGCAGGGGTGTGGGCAGAGACTGAGGAGGGCGGCCTCAGGAGAGGGGGCCCGCCACAGGCCACCCCTGCGGTGCCGGGGGGGCCACTGTCCATCTGCTGACACACTTGGTGCCTCCCTGGCCTCCGATTCTTGGTCAGCTGGACCAGTGGGTGGGTGTGAGGGCCCAGCGCGAGGTGCCACTCAGGCCCTGCAGCGTCAGGATACCTGGGCCGCCTGCCAGGGGGTTGTGCCCGTGGGACCCACACACAGAGCTCGGACACGCCCAGATGAGCTCCGGGGATCATGAACTTAATGCTGGGGGGTCCCACAGAGCTGCCTCGATTAGGCTGCACCGGCGGACGCGCAACTTCTCTTGGGGCCAGCGCGACGGTCCAGCAGGGTGGGCGTTTGCCTTGCACGCAGCCAACCCGGGTTCGATCCTCAGCATCCCCGTGATTCCCCCAATACTGCCAGGAGTGAGTGCTGAGTGCAGAGCCGTGTGTAATCCCTGAGCATTGCCGGGTGTGACCCGAAAAGAAAAAAACACCAACCCGTGCCTCCTGCCTGTATGGCAGCTAAGTTGTTTGTTTTTGTTTTTGTTTTTGTGTTTGCTTTTTGGGTCACACCCAGCGGTGCACAGGGGTTACTCCTGGCTCATGCACTCAGGAATTATTCCTGGCGGTGCTGGGGAGACCATATGGGATGCCAGGGATCGAACCCGGGTCGGCTGAGTGCAAGGCAAACACCCTACCCGCTGTGCTATCGCTCCGGCCCTGGCAGCTGAGTTTTTGTGGTTTTTTTTGGGAGGCCACAGCTGAAGGTGCTTAGGGCTTTGCTCGTGGCTGTGCTCAGGGACCACTCCTGGTGGTCTAAGGGTGCCAGGGAACAGACCTGAGTCAGCACCTCGCCGTCCTGTCCTCTGGGCCCAAGGCGGCATTTGAGACCACTGAGCCCTGCCTGTTACCCCATAGGATAGCTTTTGACATATTCTACACCTGGCAATTCCACCATCCTGACATATTCCACCATCCTGGCAATCAAAATAATGAATATATTCCATATTTCCCATGATTTCCCTTGCCCCCTTGGGAGCCCCTTCTGTCTGAATTTTTGAGAATACTCTAGAAGCAAATCCCAACAGTATGTAGTTTGAGGTCTAGCGTGTGACATGCGCCATAGTTTGCCTCTCTTCACTGGTGAATACTTCCCCATGGAGGGGAGACCCTGGAGTCTTCACCCCACCCCCCACGTACACACACCCCAAGTTCATTGGGTTTTCAGTCTGTGACTAACAAAAGCCCTCCGAACATCCGCGCACCCCTCTTTGTACTGACAGTGATTTGTTTCTTCTGGACCAGCCGTTGGGTCTGGTGATGCCTTGGCTGCCTTGGGGAGATATTTCCCTGTATCACTGTCATCCTGTTGCTCATCGATTTGCTCAAGCGGGCACCAGTAACGTCTCCATTGTGAGGCTTGTGGTTACTGTTTTTGGCATATTGAATACGCCATGGATAGCTTGCCAGGCTCTGCCGTGCAGGTGAGATACTCTCAGCAGCTAGCCGGGCTCTTAACTTATATATTTTTTCTAGTTTTGGGTCACACCCGGTGAGGCACAGAGGTTACTCTTGGCTTTGCATTCAGGAATTACTCCTGGCGGTGCTCAGGGGACCCTATGGGATGCTGGGAATCGAACCCAGGTCGGCTGCGAGCAGGGCAAACACCTACCCGCTGTGCTATTATTGCTCCAGCCCCATACTTAACTTTCAAGGTGACTGGATCTGTGGTCTGCTCCCCAGTCGTCTCTGAAAGCTACGACTTCCTCCACACCCTCCTGAACTCTTGCCCCCTCAGACTTCTCCTTGGCTCTTTGTGGGGGTTGGAGGCAGGGGCCTCGCCCCTGTGAGGGAAGGGCTCTACCTCCAGGCACCTTCCCAGCCCTCTCCAAACTTCCACCTTGGTAGGGGCTGTTTGACACTGGAAGGTTCTTCTTCCGGGATGCCAGAGACAAGAGCCTTTATCCGCAAGCTTGCAAATACTTCCTCCCCGTCTGTCACTTGTCTTTCTATTCTGGAGGCTGAGAGAAGCCTTTTGTTTCCTTTTATCAAGTTCTGATTCTTCTTTTTGTCTTTGACCTGTAGGTCCTTCTCTTTCTTATACTTCCTCTCACACAGCCCCTCTCAGAGCCATCTGGGCCCATCTGGGCCACGCAGGAGTGGGGGAGTGGGGGAGGCCTGTGAGTGAAGCACTCGCCCCGCCCGGTCTCGGGTCCACTTTTTCCTTTGTTCGGTTTTGGGCCAGCTCAGTGGAGCTCAGGCCTTACTCCTGGGCTTGGGGTTCGCTCCTGGCGGTGCTTGAGGACCGTCTGTGGTCCCCAGGACTGAATCCAAGTTGGCTGTGTACAAGTGGCTTAAGGGGCTGAACTAAGTCTCTGGTCCTTCACATGAGCAGGAAACCCACCGGCCCAGGCAGAAGGGAGCCTAGGGAGCTTCCTCCACAGTGCCTGAGCCTCGGCCACCCACCCACACCCACCCCTGCACTGGGGGGTCACACCCGGTGATGCACAGGGGTTACTCCTGGCTCTGCACTCAGGAATTACTCCTGGCGGTGCTCGGGGGACCATATGGGATGCTGGGATTTGAACCTGGGTCGGCCGAGTGCAAGGCAGACGCCCTCCCCGCTGTGCTATTGCTCCAGCCCCAGCACTGGCCTTTCTTCTTTTTTCACTTTTCTTCTTCTTCTTTTTTTTTTTTTTGCTTTTGGGGTCACACCCAGCGATGCTCAGGGGTTACTCCTGGCTCTGCACTCAGGAATTACTCCTGGAGGTGCTCGGGGGACCCTATGGGATGCCAGATCGGCCCTCCCCGCTGTGCTATTGCTCCAGCCCCCCGTGCTGGCCTTTCTAGGGGGACACCACGCTGGCCCTTGGGTCCAGAAAGAAGGGGCTGGCTGATTTCTCTCCCTCCTCTCCACTGCTGATCTGATGAGGGATCTAGTCATTCCGACTGAAAGCCACTTGGGAGGGGCCCCTCTCCTCCCCCCCAGGCTAACGGGCCAGTTGACGTTGGGGATGGGACCCAGTCAGGCGAAAGGGGACTGTCTGCCGCAGGCCCGGTGGTTCCCTCCTGCCCGGACTGAGTCTGGCGCGTGCCTGTTGAGTGGGAACGGGGGTCTGTGCGGGTACAGCCAGCCCGACGCGAGCTCAGCTGGGCCAGGCCACTGCCCCTGCCCGCACATCCCTGAGGATTCTCTCGGGGTGCTGAATTGGCAGCCACAGGGTCCCACCCGGGCTCAGCCCCCCACGTTCCTCCCCAGCTGGGAAGGGGGGCCAGGCACAGGGTTCTCCAGCACCCGCACAGGCTCGGGGGACGGTGGAGACAGGGCTGTGGGTCCCAAGGTAGGTCCAATGGCTAGTGAGGGCCTGGCCCCGCTGACCTTCACTGTACAAATGGGCCCGGTGTCAAGAGCAATGGTTTTTTTTTTTTTTTTTTTTTGCTTTTTGGGTCACATCTGGCGATGCTCAGGGGTTACTCCTATCTGCACTCAGGAATCACTCCTGGCGGTGCTCGGGAGGACCATATGGGACTCCAGGGATTGAACTTGGGTAGGCAAATGCCCTCCTTGCTGTACTATTACTCTGGCCCCAAGGAGGGTTTGAGGGGACACAGAACCCGTTTTTGTTTTTTTTTTTCTTTTTGGGTCACAGCCGGCGATGCTCAGGGATTACTCTTGGCTCTGCTCTCGGGAATTACTTCTGGCAGTGCTCAGGGGACCCTATGGATGCTGGGAATCGAACCCGGGTCGGCCACGTGCAAGGCAAACGCACTACCCGCTGTGCTATCGCTCCAGCCCCGAACCTGCTCGTTTGCTGGTGTTTTCCTCAAAGACAAATCCAGAGCTTCAGTAGGTTCCTGTTTCCTGGGGGCTTGGAGACCCCCAGAGGCTCCCAGTCTGTCCCCAGGCCCCGCCCAGGTGGAACGCGGCCAACCGGGCCAGACCTGGGGAAAGGAGGAGGGAACAGCAGGGCTGAGGGTGGCGGGTGCTGACTCCGTGACACGGAGGCCTGGAGCGGGGTGCCCCACTGCCATGACTCACGGGGCCGCCACCTGCTTTCCAGGGAGACGCTCCCAGGTTTCGGGGCAAACACGGGGAGAAGAGGCGCAAGAGCTGCCCGCCCGGGCCGGCCTCTTGCCCACCGGCTGCCGCAGTTGTGCCGGGAGGCGCCCGGGCTGGGCCAGCAGGTGGCCTTTGAGGATTCACAGTAATGGCCTTGATGTTGAACCCAGATGCAGTTTCAGAGCAGCCGCTGTGCTCAGCGTTTTCATGAGGACCGTCAGCCTTTCTTCTCCGCTGCTGCTTCCTTTGGGGTCTTGGGGGCTGCGCCCTTAGCTGGGGCCCTGCCAGCCCACCAGGCAGCACCTGCGAGGAAGGCCTCACTCTGAGCCTGTCCCCGTCCCTTCACTGACGGGCGGGGAAGGTGGCCCCAGCCCGGCTGCCCTCCCGGCCCCTGGCCCAGCTGCGGGTACCTACTCTGGCTGCCTCTACCAAGATGGAGCGACCAGGGCCACACCGTGTGCTCCTCAAGGGACCGTGGCACCAGGAGCTGAACCAGGGCCTGGCACGCAGAGGGCAAGGGTTCCACAATCTGAGCCCCAGTGGCCTTTTTTTTTTTCCGGGTCACCCCCAGATTTAGGAATTAGGCCTGGTAGCGCTCGGGGGACCCTATGGGATGCCGGGGAATTGAACCCGGGTCGGCTGAGTACAAGGCAAATGCCCTCCCCGCTGTGCTATGGCTCCGGCTCCTGGGCGTGTGCAGGGCCCCGGGGAAGCGGGCAGCCCGGGCCCGGGCACGGGCAGGAGTGGGGAAAACATGGCTGCCGTGGGGCGGACGCCCACCAGGCCGGGCCGGGGGCTCCTGGACCCCCACAGGCTGGGAATGTGGGCCGGGAACTGGCCTTGCAGGGAGTGGGGCCACAGGCCTCCGCCTGGTCCCTTCCGCAGCAGCAGTGGTCACAGGTCACCCTAAGCATGGCCGCAGCTTCTTGGCACCCTGGTTTCAAGGTCACACTGTCCTCCTGACTTGGGGCTTCCCAAAGGGGGCAGGGGCTCGCTGTCCCGGCACCCGGGGTGTCTCCGGAGTGGGCTCCAAGCGTTGTGTCTGTCAAGGAGGGGTGAGAAGTGCCCCCTGGTACACCCATTCAGGGCCCAGAGGCGAAGGGGGGTCCCGGGTCTCCCCCGGGAGGCGGCCCCAAGAACACGCAGCCCAGCCCGAGCAGGGAGACTATTATATATCATGCTTTTAATACAAACTTAAAAAAATCTGGAACAATATAAACTGTACAGATTTGATCAATCTTTTTGTTCTGTTTTTAAACTATGTCTCTAAACACACCAATGTCCCATTCCGAAATATTGCACGACATCCTGAGTACGAAACACTCGGTAATATTCTTCCGGCACTAAAGAAAAGCAGCTCATGAGCTGACCCCCCCGACCCCCGTTCTCCTCTGCATGGCGCCTCTCGGGGAGCCTCCCCCCGTCTCGGGGGCCAGGCCAGAGCCCCCAGCTCACGGCACTGAGAATTCATCCCTCTGAACTAAAATGTCCATTCTTCACGAATGCCACCCCTTGCATTTGTTCCCGGGAAAGCGGGTGGGGAGAAGGAGAAAAGGTTTCGAGTCTCCTCTTTTTTTATTTTAAAGTTTGTTTTTCCTGAAAAAATATCTTACTCTCCACTTTTTAAGAAAAAATCTCGAAAGAAAAAAAATTACTTCTTTTACGTTAGAAATATACATATATTATATATACTTCTTACATTTTACAAATGTAGCAAATTATTCAATACAAACAGACACCAAAAAATGTAAAAAAGAAACAAAAAAAAGAAAGTCTTCCTACGAAACCAGGTAAATTAGTGCAGATTCTCCTGTTTTCTTAAAAAATAAAATCGAAGCAAAAATGCCTAGATTTGAGTCGAGACAGACTGAACCCAGCCCCAGAGCCCAGACGCTCCTCAAGAGTTTTCTCCGTATTTCGGCATCTCGGGGCTGGTACCGGCGCTCAGGAGGGGGCTGTAAGGGGCTGGAGGGGGGGGGCATAAGGCAGCATCCAGCCTGCCCCGAGCAGCTGCCTGGGCCTGAGGCCTGGGTGGGATGAGGCTGGGGTGGGTGCCGAGAAGCCAGGACGATGCCCCGCTGACGGAGGGAGGTAGGGCTGGCTCCCCTGGCAAGGCTGGCAGTGCCCATCTGGGTGGGACCCACCGCCACAGCAGCTGCCCACGTGGGACGTGCCAAGGGCTTTGATACCTTCCAGTGGAGGAGGGGCGGATGCCACAGGCACGCCAGCCCCTCGCGCCCAAGGCCCAGTGTGCCAGCCGGGGCGGCGACAGGGGCTAGGGGTGCCGAGTTCTCAAGCAGACAGGGACGTTCACATATCTACACCCCGGGGACCCACTGTCCCAACTGGTGCTTCAGACTCTGCCAGCTCGAGTGTGGCCCCCAAACACCCCGGGGCTAAGTGTGGGGCCTTCTCTTAGCATCTGAGGCTGTGTCAGCCCCTGCCACCTTCCCGCTCCACTTTTTGGTCAAAAACAAACAAGTGCACCAGCTCCCTCTGCCGGGGGGCCCCATGACCCACCAGTCCAGCCCCCGACCTCAGACACAAAGAATCTCTTGCTAGACTCGGAGTCGCAGCCAGGGGCCAATTTCACATGGCTTGGAATCCTTTAAAACAGGACAGCAAACCAACTGTGGGTGCACACACACACATACACGCACACGCGCACACACGCGCCAGTCACACCCAGCCCCGACCTCAGGCCCGGGAGAAGGGGCCGCAGGAGGGTGGGCAGAGATGAAGGGCGCCCTCAGGAGACCCCGGCATGAGCTTAGAGGCGGGACTCCGGGCCTGAGCGGAGTGGGTGCGGGCGGCAGGCCTGGAAGGGGCCTGCTGAGGTTGGACGGCTAAGGATGGGGCAGAGGCAGTGACACAGGGCAGCGCTCCCGTCCCTGGGGAGATGGGGGGGTTGGCGCATGCATCAGCCCCGCCCGCCCTCGGCACAGGCAGCCACTAACCAGCGATGCCGAAAGCTACACGGAGAAAAGGAAGAACAGAAATCTAAACCTGAATCAACCAAATGCGAGGCCTCGGGCAGGACACCCGCGGCAGGGGTGGGGGGGAGGTGGGAGATCTCTTTGTGACTCTTTCTTCTGCTCTTTCGGGCCTCGCCCCTCCTCTCCTGTGGTCTTGGGGGCCGCGGGGCCGCCGGTCAGTTGGCCAGCACGACGGGCTGGAAGGGCTGGCTGGGGTACTGCATGGTGCTCAGGTTGTAGCTGAGGCCCTCCACGAAGGGCGACTTCTCCAGGAACAGGCTGCCCGAGCTGCCCCCCAACACCTGGGCCACATCGAAGCTGCCGCTGGTGCCGCTGCTGCCGCCAGGCCCCGTCCCGCTGCTGCCCCCAAAGGGGGCCGGGCTGCCCCCCGGGCCGTCGGCGCCGTCGAAGAAAAGGCTGGGCGAGCTGCCGCCGCTGTACACGAACTCCTTGGCGTTGGGCGAGAGCTGGGACTGCGGGGCGGGCGCGGGCGCGATGAAGTTCAGCGAGTGCACGGACAGGGAGGCGCCCTTGTGCTTCAGCAGGTTGCCCGTCGGGGAGCGGGCCAGGCGCGGCTGCTGCTGCGGGGGCTGCTGGCCGCCCACCCCGCCGCCGCCCCCGCCCGCCGCCCCGCCCCCTTTCTTCATCTTGGTGGAGCCGAACTTGGTGGCGGCGAAGGAGGCCGTGGTGAAGGTGATGGGCTGCGCGGAGCGCGGGATGAAGGTGGGGCTGGGGGACTGGCCGAAGGCCGGCGACGGCGAGTTGGACAGGGAGCTGTCCTGGCTGCCGATGGGCACGAAGACCTGGGCCTCGGGGTTGAAGCTGCTCTTCATCTCCTTGTCCAGCTCCACGGCCGCCCCGCCCTCGCCGGCGTCCAGGTACAGCACCTTCACGGTGCCCTTCTCCCCGATCTGGTACGACACCTCGAAAGGGTCGATCCAGACGCTCAGCTCCTCGGGCACGTTGGCCCGCACGTCCTCCACGGCCAGGCCGCTGCGCCTGGCGGCCAGCTCCACCACGGGGTCCACCAGCTCCCCGATGTGGACACAGCGGAAGCCGGAGCCCTTCAGCGGCCGGTGCGGGTACCAGTGGCCTTCGTATTTCTTCTTCAGGAGCCGCTCCAGCTCCTCCCCGAACAGGTCTGCCCGGCGCCGGGGCAGCTTGTTGTATAAGTAGGAGATGATGAAGTTGAGGGCGACCTTGATCTCCAGCTGCATGGTCCGGCCCCACGAGGAGTCAGCTCAGGGCTCGGGCCGAGGGCAAGGGCGGGAGGTGTTCAGTGGACAGCCTTGGGCTCCAGGTGGCTCTGCGAAACGAGAAAGGGCAGCATGAGTGGCCAGACAGAGAGAGGTCAGACAGGAAGGCCCACAGGGGACGGGAGTCTGGTGGCCCCGACCGGCCCCCACAGGGGCGTGAGGTTCTCAGGGAGCCGATGAGACGCTCGTAGTGTCCCAGGACGCCAGCTGCCTCCCACGGTACCTGGCTGCTAGCAGGCGCCTGAAAAGGTCAGCTACTATTTTCAAGTCATTCCAAAGAAACTGGGGTGCTCAGGTCCCCACCGTTCTGAGAAGTCACTGTATGAGTGACTCCCGGATACCAAGCCCCACCTGCGCTGCAGCAGGGAACGGCTCTGGCGAACTTGTCTCTGCAGTGACCTGGCCGGAGCCCCGGCTGAGGACTGGGTTTAACTCTTGAGTTTTCCTCCTTCGATGGGAAGCTAGAGGTCACTCAATAGGAAGTGGCCCAGTCTAACTTTGCAGTGGGGGCTCGGACTCTGGTGACATCCATTTGTCACCCCCCTGCCCCCGCTGGCTCTGGTTTGCAGAGCTGACTGTCCTCGAGAGCGCCTGTCCCACCCAGAGGCCCCCCAGAAAGGAGACAAGAGCATGAGCCCAGCAGCCAAGACGGCTCCCAGCCAGCTGCGGGGCGACACCCCCGTGAAGGGGCAGAGAAGGCATTTTCCATCATCCTCTCCACCCCAGCAGCTGGGGACCCATCACCCCCTGGCTCCCTGGGACTGTCTGACCACCTGCCCCTGGCGCTGGCCCCAATTTATCAAGTGTCTGCAGATCCCCGGGGAGGAGGCGGCCCAAGATCAACACGCAGGCTGTTATTTTGGGATTCTCTCCCAGCCAGAGCCCACAGAGGTCAAAAAGGTTTATTCCCGAGCTCTAGGCCAGCCTCATGTCTCAGGAAGATGATCGTGAGCTCTGCGAGCCAGTGACCCTGCCCGTCCCACTGGCTCTCAAAGGACAGCGCGTGCGGGGACAGGGGAAAGCTGAGAGCGGACGCTGGCAGGGGCCACAGAGCCTGACCACAAGTGGCCCAGGTCAAGCCAAGGGCCCCCGTCTTGGTGTGGCGCCGTTTCCGAGTCCAGGAAAGAGCAGCCAGAGGCAAGCTCTAGGTTTGAGGGCCCAGTGGTGGGAAAAGCTGCCCCCGTCACATCCCGTCACCCTCAGGGGGCGTTTCTCGGGGCTCAGGCCAGACTGATGTGCGGGGCCCATGTAGGCTGCAGTCTTTGAGGTCCGAGCGGGCAGTGAACACAGTTCCTAAGGATGGCGTCTCCCATGCCCTCCCGAGGGGGCTGCTCGAGACTCAGGAGCGGGCCCAGAGCGACTGTAGCGGGGAGGGCGTTGGCTTTGCACGCGGCCAACCTAGGTTTGATCCCCAGCATCCCATATGGTCCCCTGCACCTGGCTGAAGTAATTCCTGGGTGCAGGGCCAGGAGCCTGCCGGGCGTGGCCCGAAAAGCCAAACAAAAACAGAGAAGAATAGCACAGACTAACCTCCCAGTTACTCCGACGTTTACTCCTGGTACCCGCGGGGTTGGGGGGCAAAGGGCACTCCTGCCCAGGCCTGAGGACTCCGAGGCCTTCCCATGCCTGCTCACCCTCGGGTGCACGATTCCCTTCCAGTCAGCCTGCCTTGGGCATGCCCTGGGACGGGGGCTCCCCTCCAGCCACACGCCCACTGGTACCCGGTGATGCTGTCCAAGGACAAGGAAGTGGATAATGCCACCTTCGCCTCTTTAATTGGAGAACAGGCCAGGCCAGATGGCTGCGGGGTGGGACCTCGCAAAAATGCCAGACAACCAGAATGAGATTTTCTGCTCTATCAGCTCAGGCTCTAATTTGGCCTTCAAGAAGCTTATGAAATGGAGGATTAAAGCACAGTTTAGTCTTTAACTAAAGGCAGGCGTGACCGTTCGGATGGGTTTGCTCATTCTTTTAAGGCTCTGGGCAGAACGGAGAGCTTCTGTGTAAACTATCCAATGCGGCAAAGACGAGAATGCTTAAAAATAACTACCCCTCACTGAAAGGAATCAGAAGAGTCTGAGCTAGCAAAGGACTTGGCCATCCTTTCCACCTCTGGGTCAGGTGACAAACACAAAAAACCCATGTTTTTAACAAGAGCAAAATCTACCTTCTGACAATCAAAAAGTTGCAAGTAATGAATCCGGATTCTATCCTGTTTCACTTTAGAGTTTACCCTGCTTGGCTTGTTTACTAGTTAATCCTGAACTTGGGTCCCTTGCAAGGGACTTGTATCTTAACAGAATGACGGAAAGGGGAAAAGGAAGGCGGTGTGGAGCCCTGGGCCCGCAACGGGTAATGCAGACTTCGGGCATCTGCGGACAGAAAGTGCGAAGGGGTGCTGTTAAGGAGGACATCCATCACCCACCGCAACACCAGTTCGCGGCGTTGACACTCGGTCACCCCACATTCGGGCAGTCAAGGAGGAAGGGGAGGGGGCCCTCAGTCTTATCGAGGCTAGTGTGGCACCCCGGTAGGGCTGAGAGCGGGTCCCTGGGGTCCCCTGGCCAGCCCTACCCCGCCCATGGACCCAGAAGGGTAAGTGTGGTGGAGACTTCAAGGACTTCTGCCCACCCACTGCACTTCCGCACCCGAAGTCTCCCACTCTCCCGCAAACAGGGGCTGTGCGAGCCCAGCTCTGACGACAGGGCTCCTTGAGAGTCATGGGGTCCTCTGAAGCCCCAAGGATAAGCGGACTCCGTGGAGGTGGGTGGAAAGGGGGGGGGGCGGCGCCGCGCACGGCACTCTGGGAACTGCAGTCCTCCCAAGCCCCAGGTGGGGGCCGGGGCGAGTGACCCACTTTCCTCGCGCACTACATTTCCCTGCATGCACTGCGAAGGCTCGGACGGGAACTGCGCAGGCCCGGGAAGGAGCCGGGCCGCGGGCCGGAGCGGCGAGGAAAAGTTTCCGATGCACATGCGCGCTGGGGCGGAGGCCCCCCCCCACCGCCTACCGCCTAATCCATTTTATAGCGGGGGGGGGGGGGGGGCCCTCCCCCCCCAGGGCCTACTCGCCGTGGAGGCCCACCCCACCGGCTTGTGAACGAGGCTCAACTTTTCTGCCCCTTCCCTTCCGCCGCTCCCAGAACTGTGGAATGAGGGAGCCGCGTCCTGGAGTTCTTTCCGGGCGAAGGATGCAGGCTGGGGTGGGAAAGGTCGCACCCCGCCCTGTCCGCACCCGGGCCGGGCGCTGCGGTGGGGGAGGAGGGAGGAGTGGGGGGGGCTGCCCTTTGCAACTTGCAGCCCGGTGGGCTCCCGCCCCCGATCAGGCGTTCAGCCCCGTTCCCCGGGCAGAGAACCTCCTCCCCTCCTCCCCCCCCCACGCCCCGGGGAAGCTGCGGGGACGCCCGGGCCACCTGCGCCAGGCCCGACGCCAGCAGAGCCCCAGCCTCACCCCGGGGCGCCCGATCCCAGCCCGGGTAACCCGAGCCGAGCCGGCCCGCGACCGAACGGAGAAAGGCGCGCGGGCAGGGCAGGGCAGGGCGGGCGCAACATCTGACACCTGGGCATCGCCGCCGCCGCCGCCGCCGCTCGGGATGGTCGGGGGGCGGAACTCCCGGGCCGAGGGACCCCGTTCTCTGGCCAGGAGGAAAGGTCGGTTGGCTAGTGAGCAGGCACGGAGCCCCCCCCCCCAACCCGCACCCCTAGAGTTCAAAGCCCGCCTTGGTGGTGGGGGGGGCGCGGGGCAGCCGCTCCTCCTCTCCGGCTCGCTCCTTCTCCTCCCTGTCCGGTCAAGGGCACAGTCCATCCTCTGGACCCGAGGGCGAGCGCTGGGCGTGCGTGCGTGCGTGCGGGGCTGGAGCGGGGTGCCCTCGCTCGCAGGCGGGGTTCGGGGCACTCTTTCCCGCCCAGTTACTCCTGAAAGCGCTCAAGCTAAAATGGTGAATTCCGGCTCGGCGCCCGGAGGACAGTCGCCGCCGACCCGTCCAAAAGGCGGGGTGTCCACCCGCCCTGCCTCGGGCTCCCAGAACCAGAAATCAACCCGATTAATTATTACCACCACCCCTTCCCCACTCTCGGGAGAAGCAGCAGCAGCAGCAGCAGAACAAGGCCTTGATTTCCCCTTCCTCTGATTTATTTAACGGGTGCAAGTTCTGTGTTTGTGTGTGTGTGTGTGTGTGTGTGTGTGTGTGTGTGTGTGTGTGTTTGGAGGTGGTGCGGGGGGGGGGAGAAGGAAAAAAAAAATCTATCGCGTCTCTAGGAGACGAAGCAGAGAGGGACGAGAGAGAGGCGGCGGAGGGAAGAAATGCACCGCACCTAGGAGGGGGCCGCACTTGGAAAAGAGATGATGGGGTGCTCCAGGCTGAGTGTGAGCACGGTAGGGAAACGGGGAGCTCCAGAGAGAGGAAGGTCGAAGGGGAGAGGAAAATGCTGCCGAGCCCGGGATGGGGTGGCGGGGGGAGATGGCAACGTGGAGCGTCCAGCAAAAGTGAAGGGCGGGAGGGGGCAGGCATCGGAGCTGTCGGGTCCCGGGGCGCCCCTCTCCAGCCCGGAGCCCCCCCACTCACTCGGTGTCGGCGGCGGCGGGGCGGTCTGCCGGCCGCGGCGCGGCTTCTCCCTCCAGAGTGGTCCGGGGCTCGGGCCGGGGGTCGGGGAGTCCTCTCCTCCGTGGAGGGCTGGGTGCGGGGCGAGCCGGGGGGACGGGTGGGCGCTGCCTCGAATTCTCCGCTTTCTGGAGCTCGGGCTGGCGGCGGCGGCGGCGGCGGCGGGGGGGACCGCGAGGAGGGCGGCTCGTGTCGCCGGGCGGGCGGTGCTGCTCTTCTGGCCGCGACGACGCGCACCGTCCCGCAGCCCGGCCCGAAGTGAGCAAAGTCAATGAAAAGTTTCACCCTTAGCAACCCTGCGCACGGATCCCGCTTCCCCACCCCTGCGCGCTGCGTCCCTCCGCCCCGCGGGCCGGGGCGGGGCCGGGCCGGGACTACTTCCACGCCGCCCGCCGCTTAACCCCTCGCGCCGCGCGGGCCCCGCGAGGCGGCCGGGCCCCCCGCCGGCCCGCCGCGCCCCTGCCCCGCGAACCTCTCTGAAAGCGTGCTGGGAGCGTCAGGTGCCTGCGCCCCCGAAACTCACTGTAGACGTGGGAGGGGGTGCGTGGAGGTCGCGGGGAGCGGCCCTTCGGCCCAGCAGCGCCCCCTGCTCGGACGCTCGCTCTATCTGGGCCCCCACCCCGCCCTGACCCCCCCCCCCCGACGGCTCGGAGCGCCCCAGTTTCGCTCACTTCGCGGGTAGTTGGGGGCAAGAGGGGGTTCCCCGGGGACGGCGCGAAGCGTTTCGGACTTTGATCGATTCGGGGCGGCCCGAGGTCTCGGAGCGCCTCGGGCCCCCTTTGGGGGGCCTCTGCGACGCGGGCGCCAGCGCGAGGGGCACAGAGGGGCCGCGGGCCCGGGAGCTGAACCCGCCAGCGCCCCGTTCCCTCGCGGCGGGGAAAGGGCCCGCGTGGGCTCCGCGCAGGCGCGCGGGCGCGGCCTGTCAGCAGACGCCCCCGTTCCTTCTCCCGGGACGGCGACCCCCGTCGGGCGCTCGGGGAAACCGTATTCCTCCTAGTAGCGGCGCCCGCCCTAGCCAAAGGCGCCGGGCTCGCGCTCGGGACCGCGCCGCTGGCGGCCGGGCTCGCCGAACCCGGGGCGGGGCGTGCCAGGCCCGAGCGCTCCCTCCACTCCGCACCCCTCGGCCTCTGAGCCGGCCGCGAAGTTGGGGGTTGGGAGGGCAGGTTGGAGGGCAATGCCCGGGTGAGGTCAGGCGGACTGGACTGCCAGGTGGCGATGCCCGGGGCGCCCGGGAGCTGGCACCTAGTCTTCTCCCGTCTCTTGAGTCGTTCGTTTTTCCAATTCCCTCCCCGTCTTCGACCTTTATTCTCATTCGAGACGGTTCCAGCCCAACGGCAGCCTCCGAACCCACGTGGGGTGGCGAGATCCGAAAGTTTCCAGCTACAATCGGTTTGCTTGCACCCCTACCCCCAGCCTGCGCCTCCCTGGTCGGTTTATTTATTTATTTATTTTTTTATTTTTGGCAAGGGCAAAGAGCAACGAACGGTAGCGGAGGGGCTTAATGCGCATTCCTCGGCTCCGGGAGTCACGCTGAATTGGAGGGCAAACTCCAGAGAGCCCGGAGGGCCCGACCCACCCCGCCCCCGCCCCGCCCCCGCTTCGGCTTCAACTCCTGGGGTTCCTCCAGGGACTACTTGCCTCGTGCGTCAGCGGGCGGCACCGCGTCACCAGCACGCCCCCTCGTCCTTACCCCTGCCTCCCCTCCCCTCCCCTCCCCTCCCCTCCCCTCCCCTCCCCTCCTGCCCGCGCGCGCGCGTGCTCCCGCCCGGCGCGCTCCAGCCGCCGGAGCTCCGACCCACGCGAAGGGTTTCGGAACATCCAGGAGCTAAAAATATATCCGGCGGGTTAGCAACAGCCTCGCCATTGGCCCGAGCGCGGGGAGCGGCGACACCTGATTGGGTTTTCGGTCCAACCGCTAAGGACTAAGGACGGGGGCCGAGGGCCAAAGAGCCGGGGGGCCCAGCGGGGAAGGGGGTGGTGGTTGCGTTTGCGCACTGGGTCGTTGGGCTGTGCAAGGGATGCTGGTATTTGTGGTCATTTTTATTCGAGACAGCCATGGACAGAGGATTGGGAATCCTACCCAGCCCTGCCGACTTAGCAAATCTGTTAAGCGTGCTTTCTTACCAAACCTGGGGGTTAAACGTGATACTGTATGTAAGGCCCGTCTCAAGTAGTAGCTGTGCTTAAAGGGAGCCGTTCTGGCCCCGTGGCATTCTACACTGCCCCTGCCGAGTTCCTTGAGCGTTTCCCCGAGAAGAAACCTCTCAGGGGCGCCTGGCGGGTTACTCAGTGGTAGATGCAGACGTTGAATATATGAGGCCCGGGATTCTATGCCCCCGCACCTAGTTTCCTGAGCCGGCTTGATGGCTGAGCTGAAATGAATACTCAGGGTGTGCCCTGCAAGGGGGGTGGGGGTGTGTGTTTCATCCTTGAATTCCGTGAAGGCTGAGGGCGGGCCACTGGGCGCTATGCTCCGAACTCCTCACTTTCCTCCCAGTGTCCACACCTGCCCAGAGCAGTATCAAACAAAATGGAGCAATGCAGCCTCCCTGGCAAAGGGGAGAGCTCTGGGAGAGGGTGAGCATATAAATAGGAAAAGGTAAAATGGGGGCGGGGGTAATCGCCCTTCCTAATTGCTGTCTTCATTTATCATGTGATGAGAGGGATGTTTTTCCCTTGCTCAACCCGTGATTTCATCTTGCAGAGGGCTTAATTGTGAAGCCGAATGTGGGCTCAAGCATCCCCAGTCTCCTCCCACCTCGAATAATCACATGTTGAAAGGCACACACGGGTGTTTGCAGCTTCGGGAGCAAAGCTGCAGAGGAGGGAGACGGCGCGGACCGTCTGGGGTAAGCAAGTCAGGCCAGATGTTTGGCTGCCCTGACCAGTCAGGCTGGTCATAATTAACCCCAATTAACTCGAGGGGATGAATGAACTCTTATACATACTTGCCAGGATGAGAAATTTTGCTTTTTATAAAGCTCTCCAGGTAAATAGTTCCTCAGTTTGACTCTTGGGCTGCCCCGCTCCTGCAGGGCCGGAACAGAGCCAGAGAGATGTGGTGGTGGTGGGGGGGGGCTGGGCCCTGACAGCCAATGATTTGTTGTTTACTCACCTCGCTGGGAAATGAATCAAATCAACAAGGCAAATGAGCAAACCTGCCTATTGTTGAGACACTAACAACCGCAGCTTTGGAAGAAGGCGCCGTATCCGCCAGAGTGGCAGCTGACGGGCCACTTGGGGAACTGAGTCACTGGAGTTCCTATTTCAGGCCTTACAGCTTTTTCCACGCCTGATGCCTTTTCGCCACAGAATAGTATGAGCAAGCGCTGGCGGAAAGCCCTGAGATCCGCGATGTGATGGGGTTTGAGTTTTTGGTCTTCGCTCCTTCAGGAGTGCTCACTGTGGCCTAAGCGTCACAGCGCTCAGTGGTTTCACGAGCCAAAGAACAGTCTAACCCCTACGACTCTTTCCCGTGTATGTTATGGCTTCCAGCTGTAATAGAGCTACAGGTCAGAAGAGACGATGGATACAGTCTCCCTGAAATTTAGCTCCCTTTAATTCCCTGGGGAGTTTTCTTCACTTAGAAGCTTCTAACCGGCAGGCCAAGGACCACATTTCGTGGATGTCATGGCTTGGCATACAAGGACACACTAAACATTCTAAAGTGAGCTGATGGCATTTAAAAACAGGGACAGAGAGAGTGCAGCGGGTAGGGTATGTGCCTTGCACATGCCAGCCTGGGTCCGGTCACCAGCAATCTCATACGGTCCCGAGCCTGCCAGGAGTGATTCCCGAGTGTGGCACAGCCAGGAGTAACCAGTTGTGGCCGGATGTGGCCACAAAACAAACACAAAAAAAATGACATTATACCAAAATTTGATTTGGGGGTCATACCTAGAAATTCTGGGGGACCAGTCCATGTGATGCTGGGACTCCGAGTTCCCACACGTACAGCACATGATCTAGTTCTTTCAGCCATCGCTTCAGTCCCCAAATACATCAATTTGTCACTTGTCCTGAATTCAAGACTTTGCTAACTTCAAGCTAGCAGTTCAGTTGTCAGGACCGTCCTCCTGAGGGCCACTGCCGGCCGCTTCCCTTCCCCAGCACTCCCCGAGGGATGATGAAGGCCACAATTTGTCACGACTGGGCTGTGCACATACGCCTCTTCCCAATCCGATCACTCAGCCAGATTCCTGAGCGATGCTCCCTTTCCAGTTCAGTGTCATAAGGCATCGCAGCTGCCTACTGTGTGCGTGCAGTGAAGGGAGAAGCAGAATCTGGGGGTCTTGTCATGCAGCTAGCCCACTATTTTAGAATGTCTTGGATGCTTTAGAATGAAATAAAATGAAAACTAGAGGGCAGTCCACAAAACAAGTATTTCACAAAGCCTGTTTCCGTTGTCCATTAGGCACAACAAATCAAGACTCATTGCTTTCCCCTGCAGTGTTGGGGTTCAAACCCCCCAGTTTCACTCCTGCAAGGAAACTTTTCTACTGCTGAATTTTATCGGGCCTTTCCCCCAAAGTAGGGGCACCTCTGGTAATACTCTAGGGGCCACGTGGCAATGGGGACTAGACTCAGGGTCTTGCACACGCTAAGTGTGTACTCCACCACTTGAGGTATTTCGTTAGCCCCATGACCTTTGAGTTCAGAACATCTGGAAGCATCCGAGCTCAGGCCCTCAGGAGCAAGCTGTCGGCCAGGTGACAGGAGGTAGAGGGGCATTTCAAGCGAAAGGTACAGAGCCGAGAAGGCAGGGAGTATTCAAGGAATGTGCCTTCAACTGCCAGGCCAGTAAAGAAAGACCCAAGTGTGAGGGTAGGAAGCAGGATGGGACGGCTTAGCGAGCCCTCAGTGCCGTGGTTTATGCATTTAGCCATAAGGTGTGTGTGTGTGGGGGGGCTTAAGGGACACCGTCTACAAAGGACCTTCCTGAGAAAATCCAAACATTTACAAGATGAAATGTTTTGGAGTCATACGCGGCAGCGTACAGGGCTTACTCCTAGCTCTGTGCTCAGGGAGCATTCCTGGCGGTGCCAAGGATTGAGCCTGCGTTAGCTTCGTCAAGGCCAAGCACGTTACCTGCCGTACCTCCTCCGGCCCTTCAGTCCTGACACCAAGAAGGAAACCCTTCGACTTCTCATGACTATTTCTTCTTTTGGGGGGGGCCCACACCAGGTGCTGGGGTTTTGCTCAGGGGTCCACGGCAAGCCAGGCAAGGCCCGTCACTCCTGTCCCAGCTCCCAGCCCCTCAGGTGATGTGAAGGCTTCCATTGTACTGTATTCTGGGCCGGGGCAAATAAACCAGGACAGATTACGAAATTAGGTGACAGAGGAGAGTTCAGTGGAAGTCACTGGGCTGAGGCCGGCCTTGTGTGGCTGCTGGTCACACACACTGTGGTGGGGGCTCGCCCTTGAAGAGTCTCCTGGGAATAATCTTCAGTTCCCTCACTTGACCTTTCAGAAGCCTGGAGTTGGGACGGAGGTGGATCTTGCTGAGACTAAGGAGTAACCTCTAAAAGCAGTCGCAGATGAAAATGTTATGTGAAGCGAGTGGCTGATAAGTAAATGAATAAAACTGAACTGGGGGTGGCTGGAGCAAACACAGGCTGCCCGGGAGCCCCAGGCCTGGTCCCTGCAGTCCCACCAGAAGTGACTCCGGTGTGCCGAGTTGGGAGGAGCCGCCAAACAAAGCCAAACAGAAGGAGAAAAGACATCCTCGTGTCTTCTTGCAACCCCCCTGCCCCCCAAATAAACCCAAAACCCATCACACTGTTGCCCTCAATGGAAGTGTGACTCAGGAGCGGGCAGCACTGCTGAGTCTGGCTCTGCTGGAAAAGGGAAACTATGGAATTCACACATATTCATTTATAGTCTAAAAATGACACGGTCTCTGTACAACCCCTGCAGAACCCGCGACGAGCTCTTAGCGCTCCTTGGATGCACTGCCCTGTTCAGATGCTTCTCCACTAGTGTCCTCTCCTGGACCCAGCCCTTGGTCCTGCATAGCCTTAAATCCCTATTATCAAAAACAAAAACAAAACAAAAAAAACCACCTCTATCATCTGCTTCTCTTGCCTTTATTCATTTTGGGGCCACACTTTGTGGTGTTTAGGGCTCAGTCCTGGGGGGCTTGGGGGGGGCCATACATGGTGCCAGGGATGGAACCTAGGCTGGCCGTGTGCACTGCTCTCCGGCCGCCCCGTCACTGCAGTACTACTCTCTGCAGGGCAGAACTGACTGTCCCACTGTCAGGGACCACAGCTCAGCAGGTTTCAGTCACCACCAAATGTCATCAAGAAAACGCTTCAAGGCACGTTGGGGGGGGCCCTGAATAAGGGGGGGCTAGTTCCCAGTGGGGGTCTGGAGACTGGCTGAGGAGGGCTCAGCAGAGCAGAAGGAAGGATCTGAGAGCAGGATTAGAGGCTGGGGCAGGGCTGGCAGGCGGAAGAGGAGCCCCAGGCTCCGGAGTGGGGGCGAGGGACGGGGAAGCCCCCAGGGTCATCTCTCCTGCTCCAACTAGGCCAAGTTCCCCTCCTCTGTGCTGGGGGAGGCTTATCCGGAACTGCTTGGTGAGGTCTCGCTCGGTTCCCGGAAGGCAGATTCTATCTCGGCCCAGGGCAGACGCCACCCTTTGCTGACCCAGACGGGAAGCCCAGACTCATCTCTCCCTGGCTCCGGTACCAAGTCACTCTGGAACCTCATGTCAGACCCCTGGGCTCTGCTGGGCTTGTCACCTTTCCAGATAATGTGTCGGAGCCTCAGTGAGGGACATCGCAGATGGCGAGTGTTCTCCCCAGTGACACGACCCTGGAGTGCGCACAAACGGGAGTTTGGTGAGTCCGGGTTTGGCCTTAATCTGGTCATTTTCTTAAAATGGGAACCATCCTTACTAGAAGAATACTTATTTTTAACTGGGGGGGTGGGAAAGGGGCACCCCTGTGCTTTGGACTCCTCCTGGCGATGCTTGGAGGCCCATATGAAATGCCGAGTGGGCCGTGGTCAAGGCAAATGCCCTGCAGATGTCCTCCCCGCTGTACTATCGCTCTGGCCCCCTCCGCGGTTCAGTTTTATGAAACAAACAAGTTCAGTCCTTCTCATTATCAATTTGAGTATTTTGTCTCATTACTTTAAACTCTCCTATTCCAAACTGAGATGCGGGTCAGAGATTTGTCCCTAAGGCCAGGCACTTGCCTTGCATGTGGCCGCGTTGGCAACAACCCTGGTTCAATTCCTGGCACTGCATACAGTCGGCTGAGCACTGCCAGGGGTCACTGCTGGGCACAGGATCAGGAACAACCCCTGAGCACTGCAGGACACGGCCCCAAGGTGCCCCCCGCAAAAAATACTAGACAGGAAGAGTTATATTTCCAGAAATGACCTCGCTTTACCTCCAATCAAAGGCATGTGCAGTTCTGAATTCCTTCCAGTAGTAGTAAGAGAACAGGTGCCTGAAGAATCCCTCCACCTCCTTGAATCACAGATTCCTGGCTGACTGGAATGAATTCCTACCCCTCCATCAGGACAGTGATGACGACCAGAAAGGAAACACCCACTTTATTAATCCAACAGCGAGGAGGTTCCCAGCGTCTCGGGGTGAGCAGACGGCTCTGCGTGGCGTGCAGACTCGAGGCCCCAGCGGGTTCACCCGTGAGAGCTGCCAAGGGAGCACATCCTCACTGGGGGGCTGGGGTGGGGGGGGGCTCATTGCCGCCCCCTCAAACCGAAGGCATCAACCCTGAGTGTGCGCTGGTCTTAGGGGCTCGTGGTGCCAGAGCGATCCTCGCCCCGCCCCCGTTCCAGAAAAGCCCACACTCATGTGTGCCGAGTGTGGGGCGCGCAATCCTGAGGACGGAGGGGCCAGGCGCCTGGGTACGGACAGGCGATTCCGGGGACACGCTGGCTCACCCCCTCTCTGTTGGCAACGGTGGGCGTCGTCCTGGCAGCTGCACCAGCTGGGCGGGGGGAGGGAGGGGGCCCACCTATCACCTCTTCTTGAAGCCGTATTTTTTGCGTTCGTAGAAGAGATCCGTCTTGGAACTCCCCAAATTGACAATCTTTGGGCAACCGTCTCTCTGGAAAACAGGACAGAGAAATTATAAGAAATTTTCTGAGTCTGAATTAGGAGGGACTGGAGAGAAAAGTTACCTTTAATGACTTCTTTCTGTTCTGGAGTGCCCCACTTATGCGCAGTGCCAGGGCCTGAGTCTGGGCTGGCCACGCGCAAGCCAAGGGCCTTAATCCCTGCACTGATTCTTTCTCCAGTCCTGAACCAGATATGAAAATAAATTATTTCTTTGGTTTGTCTTGCGGCCACCCCTGGCTGTGTGTGTGGCGCTGTGCAGGCGCCTTACCCCTGTACTGTTCGAGGCTCAGGACCTCCTCGAGGCACGCTTGATTTTTTGTTCTGGGGCCACACCCGGTGGTTATCAAGGATGGCTCCTGGTGGGCTCACGGGGGACTATGTGTAAGGAAACGCCCGACCGGCTGCATTATGGCTCCGCCCCAATCATGCGGCCTCTGGGGGCCCCGTGCACGTCCACTCTGGTCCCCTGCGCATATGAGCTCGAGAGCCCTCAGTGGGCAGCTGTGCTCTGCAGAATGACAGAAAGGCCACGGACACTTTCTCCTACTGGATAGAACCTTGACAGAACTGGGGCTGGGTGAGGATGGCCCCACACTACCCCTGTGCGTCTCTGGCGACTCCCCCCAACAGTGCTCTCTGCGGAGGCTGCTGTTGGAGAAGCGGGGTGATGGCGCGCACCCACAGTGACCTCACTCCTCCACTGGAAAGTGCGCCACGCCTAACTGGCACTGCGAGCTTCTAGAAGACAGGCCCCGTGCTCGGCCCTGTGAGCCCTTGTCTGAAGCAGGGTGTGCTGGGGGAGCAAGCCCGGGACCCCGCCTCGCCGAGCTCCCCAAGGAGCGTTCAAACCCTAACTGAAGTCCTGGCACGAATGCGGAACCAGCATCCTCGCAGGCCCGAGTGCTGCAGAGAGCTGTGACCGCTTGTGGAACCGCGGGCAAGTCACTTCCTGGACATACACGCCAGACCAGGAGACCAGGGGGTGGATCAGGCCAGAGTTTCAGATGGAGCCCTGGGGAGGGCAGCGAGGGGCCCCAGGACAGGGCCCAGTCCCGGTGCCAACTTACTAACCCCTCTTTACCTTTATTGTTGGTTTTGGGGCCACACGAGCAGTGCCTGAGGATTACTCCTGGCTCTGCACTCAGGAATCTCTCCTGGTGGGTTCAGGGGACCAAATGGGATGCGGGGATTGAATCTGGACCCGCCGCAGGCGAGGCAAATACCCTACCCGCTATATTCTCTGCCACCTCCCTTTTTCTGAGGGGGGAGGAGCACCCAGCAATGCTCAGGGATCACTCCTGGTGGTGCTGGGGGCAACAGGAGGTGCGAGGGATTCAGACTGGGGTTGACTGTCTGCAAGGCAAGACCTCACCTTACCTCCTGTACTCTCCGGCCTTTCTAAGTCACATGTCAAACTATGACAATGTTAGAACCTCCTCAGAGTCTAACAGCAAATAAACAAGCTTGGCGCCAGGCCTGGCATTCGGTCACCCTTCAGCGTGCTAGAGTAACTGGGCCTGAGAGTTCGTGCAATGGGCTGGGGCACAAGCTCTGCACGCAGGAGGCCAGCTCCATCCCTGGCAAACGGTCCTCAGCCCGGCTGGGAACAACCCCGCCAGGTGGCACGTGTGGTCCCTAAACCCAACACCAGCCTGCACCATGGCACGTGCAGTCTCCCTGCTGGCCTCCTGCTGGGGTCAGCTGCAGCCCCGAACAGTCCACCGGAAACAGTGGGGCTTTCTCAAGTAAGGAGGGTGTTTCAGGGGGCCCAGGTGCTGGCCCTGTGTGGTCGCCCCCGGTTCAAATCCCCAGCCAGGCTGCCTGCGGTGCTCCAAGCACTGCCTGGGGTCATTCCTGAGCAGCACCATGACTAGCCGCTGGACAGCGCCCCCTGCCCCCCACTGAGAGAACAGAGCTTCCTAACCCCCAGCGAGCCCAACACAAACAGCGACACACCTCACTCAGCACGGCTCAGAGGACAGGGACAGCGACAGAGGCTAAAGCACAGTGAGCCACACACACAGTGGACACCACCTGTAAGAACGTCGGAGGGACAGAGACAGGGGCGCTGGCCTTGTACACGGTAGACCCAGGTTTGGTTCCTGACACCCTATATAGTCTCCTGAGTCTGCCAAAGGTGATCCCTGATCGCAGAGCCAGGAATGGGCACAGCCAGGTGTGATCCCAAATAAAAAGTAGAAAAAAAAAAAAACCACGAATATTACTATTGCAAACTTCTTACCTAAACTATAGTAACACACAGATCCAGTATAGTTAAAATTGTTCTGTTCATGTAGTTATTCTTGGTAGTCTGTTGCCAACTAAAGGAACAAGGAACCTTGATCACAGACATGCATGTACAGGAGAAACCAGTATCCACAGGGCCTGATACGATCTGTGGCTCCAGGAATCCACTGGGGCTCCTGGAACACTTCCTCTGAGTATTTGGGGGGCGGGGGAGGATCCCCTGTAAATTTAGAAACTAGGATTCCATCTATTTCATTTTTTAACGCTGGAAACCCAGTGCACCCCCTACCCTCTTGCGCAGTCCCCTGTCCCCACTCCCAGGGTGCCCAGCCTTGCCAGAGCTGCAGGGCTGAGGGGCAGATCAGGAAGACGGGGGTCTGGGGGGACTCGGAGGAGCAGGGGCAGCACTGGAGAGCTGGAGGGGATTGATTGCTTTTGTTTCTTGGAACACACCTGGCCGTGCCCCGAGGGCTCACTCCTGGGGAGCGTGGAGGACTAATTGGGGTCCCCAGGTCCGAACACGGTCTGCTACACGCCAGGCAACCAGCAGTACTGCTGTGCCAGCCCTGCAGAGGCCACTGACACACCCCTGCAAACGTCTGCCAAGCGTGGCAGCTCCAAGAGCATCTTCCTGTCCTAGAGTCCGTGCGGGCTGAAGCGGGCTTGCCGTGAGTGCTCAGGGTCCATGTCCTACAGCCCCTTCATGTCTAAGAGTCCCCACAAGTTAACAACTGCCTGTTTCCAGGCTCCTAAATAACGCCAGGGGCACCGAGGCTTTTGCATCTCTCTCCTGAGGAGGAATCAGTTTTATTTCTAGGGCAAGAAAAAAAAAATTATCTTGAACCAGAGATGACTCTCAAGAAACATTTAAAAAACCCAAAAACCCAACACCAGAGAACAGCATACCAAAGGGAATGTGTGTCAACCTGAAATGCCGCGAAAGACAACTGAAAACCTGAGAGCAGAAGACCACCAGGACTAAAGACGGTTCCCAGACCTCCTGTTCTTATAAACGATGACAGAAGTGAGTGGGTGACCTGCTTTAGTAACAGCACCTGGGAACTTTTTTTTGGGGGGCGGGGTAGGGAGGGGCTTTGGTATGCTCAGTCATCACTCCTGACGGGCAGGAGGACCATACGGAGTGCTGGAGATCAAGTCAAGGTCGGCTGCAAGCAAGGCAAGTATTCTTCCTGCAGCACTGCCAGCCGCAGCCCCAGAACCATCTCCCCCTCAACAAAAGGCACATACTGGCAACATACAGGTGGCCAGCAGCCAAGTCAAGACTTGGCCATAGGGGTCCAGAGACAGTACAGTGGGTAAGGCCGTGCACACTATCTGGAATCTCCTATGCTCCCCCATCATTACCAGTAGTGATTCTTAAGTGCAAAGCCAGGGGTAGTCCCCTCCCCCCAAATCCCACTAAACACAAGACTTGACTATGGCCCCCTAACATGGCTTCCCAGAACCCAGCATCCCCATGGTGAGTTAGAGTTGAAGGGAACGCTAACTTCCTCAAGGAACCTTGCAGAGTGCCCAATCTTTTGCTTCTACTAACTGCTGTGTGTGCTTAAGAGAATGACAAAAATAGTAGGAGATGGTGAGGCCCGGCCTGGCCGTCCTGCAGAATGAGAGACCTGAGTTAAACCACACACCCTAAAAGGGGCGGAACACCTTCACTGGTCCAGTTCACCAGCACCCGACTCCTGAGGATTCTCCGAATTTTCGCCTTGGGGAGAATATGGGGGTGGGTGGGCAATAATGAAGAAACATTGAAAAACATGAGACAGAGGCACATTTCGGTCACTGATCTGCCACTTAACTATCATGTCACCGAGGGCCGAGCTGCTTCCCATCTCCAAGCCTGTCTCGTCTTCCGTATCGCACAGAGACAGGGCAATGCTCGTAACTGCTGTTTGGGGAAGGGCGCAGAGCCAGCCGGCTCCACCCCTAGCACCCCATATGGCCCCTGAGCCCTACCAGGAGTGATCCCTGGCACCACCGGATGTGCCCCCTCAAACAAACAAAAACCCAAAGCAAGGGGCTGGAGCGATAGCACAGCGGGTAGGGCGTTTGCCTTGCACGCGGCCAACCCGGGTTCTAATCCCAGCATCCTATATGGTCCCCTGAGCACTACCAGGAGTAATTCCTGAGTGAAGAGCCAGGAGTAACCCCTGTGCATCGCCGGGTGTGACCCAAAAACAAAACAAAACAAAACAAAAAACTCAAAGCAAAGTGTAGCTGTTTTTCTTCTGTTTTTCTTGTTATTTTTTGCCAGGCTTCGGGAGGTGTTCTGGGGGCCCCAGGGCGCGGGGCTGAGCCCTGGCCTTCTGCATACTTAGTCTGCACCTCGGTCAAGCTCTTTCTGTTGCTTTGCTGTTTTTAGTTGGGAAACTTAAGGAAAATGTTCAATGGAAGCAGCAAAGGGACACAAAAGGTTAAGGGTAGTCCAGAGGACTTGAAACTACCAATCAGTGCGCTGAGGGCAATGCCCAGTTATTATCCAACTTCTGAATTGTCTAGAGGCTTTGAGAGACTCTAAGTGGGAACATCCGCTTACTGCGCCGGGTCCCTTGTAAATCATGAAAGCCGGGGGCGGGAGGGGCCAGAGCTGGGGGTGCGGGGGGCGGCTGCAGAGGCAAGAGCCCAGGCCCTTATCGTCACGTCTGCAAGGCTGAGAGGCTGGATCATGTCTCTGGAGTCTTTGTGTTCCTTGGAAACTCTCGCTGGGTAAATGTGAGACCAGCTGTCATCTCAAATATCCTTAGAACATTCCTACGGAAACGTGATGTAGAGGAAATGACATCTAGACCAGCTCTGAAGAGACAGAATGAGGTCCAAGGATCCCAAGGTTATCAGATCACAGGCACATGGAGACCCATCACACAGTCATTAACATTAAGCACCCTCTGATCCCAAGCTGCCGCCAGATAGGAACTCAACCTATAACCACGCAAACGTTTAGAAAATGCTCTTGGGGCTGGAGAGAGAGAGAGAGAGAGAGTACGGTGGGTAGGGCACTTGTCTTGCTTACCACAGCCCCGGGTCTGAACCCTGTCACCCCATATAGTTCTCGGAGCCCGCCAGGAGTAATTCTTGAGTGCAGAGCCAGGAGTAATCTCTGAGTACTGCTGGGTGTGACCCAAAAAAACAAACTAAAAAAAGAACTGAAGGTGCCGGAGCAATAGTGCAGTGGGTAGGACACTTTCCTTGCACGAGGCCAACCCAGGTTCAATCGCCAGCATCCCATATGGTCCCCTGAGCACCACCAGGAGTATCACTACCAGAGTGTGTCCCAAAAACTAAATAAAAGGGGAAATATTTTTTAAAAAAACTGAACGCTTTCTCTTCACTGCTAGAAACTTATCAGTTTCACTGCTTCTATGTTACCTTAGTTACCAAAACCCACCCAGTACCAGACCCAAGGATGGAATCATACTGATGACATAGGGAGCATCAAACACATGGGACACGCTTCCACTACAGACCAAGAAACCAGGAACAGGGAAACAGGAGAAGAAATGCACAAACCAAGGTCTTTTTTTTTTTTTTTTTGGACACTGGTAGTACTCAGGGATCACGCCTGGCTGGGCTCAGTGACCACATGCGATGCTGGGGATCAAACCTGGGCAGGCTGTACACAAGGCAAGTGCTTACTTGCTGTACTACAGCTCCACTCCCCAAGGCCCCCTGGAGAGCTATCAGGGGAAACACGATGGTCAACGTAAATTGGGAGTTTAGGGAAGGAGAGCGTTCAAATTGTTCAAATCAATGGCAATTGTTTTTGATACCCATGACCTCATCTCCCTAGAGAGCAGCCTCGGAGAAAGATCTCAGGCCTGACACGTTCCACTCATGCAGGAAGACAGGCTGCCAATGGCAGAAGCTTGAGGTGGTCGAGTTTCCACACACAGCCACACCCCATCAATGGGACTCAGGAAAGGACAACAGGAGGGGCCACAGAGACAGTCCAGCTTCCTTACGTGCCCAGGAGGGACACCCAGCACTCCCTGATTCCAAGCCCCAGGAATGATCTCTGAGCGCAGGGCCAGGAGCAAGCGCTCAACACAGTGGGTGTGGCCCCCCAAAAGACAAAACAGGATGGGGGGGTCCCCCCGGCGCCTCAGTGGTTGTGCACGTGCATGACACCCCGGCTCAAGCCAGAACACACAGTACAAGGATACAAACAGCAGAGCAGGGAAACCATGAGGCTTTGTCAGATGGTCTGGGACTGCCACTCAGAAGCTGGGCGATACTGGGGAACGCAGAGATCAACACTCTATTTAATGAAGTTAAACACAAAGACAACGTAACCCCTCCAGAAGGCTGCTCACGGAACTCAGAATTACGTCCATTTTGCTATGCCTCAGATTAGGTAAGCAGAGCCCTACACTAGCCCGCAGACTGTAGGCCACGTTTCCTTTGATGGCGTCCTAAGAAGAAAGTAAGTCAATGGCCAGAGACAGTATAACAGGCAGGCACTTTGCTTGTGTGCAGCTGACCTCGGTTCAATCCCCAGCACCCGAGACTGTTTCCTAGTACAGAACCAGGAGTAAGCCGAGTACCGCTGGTGTGAACCACCCCACCCTCTGCCCTTAATATAAAGAACAACAGGCAAACCTTCCTTTTGCATATCTGCAAGCCCCCTGTGCCAACACACGGCTCAACCTGTGCAAACTAACCAGCACACCGTGTCCAGGAGCAGTAAGTTCTAAAATACAACCACCATCACCATAAATAGCAAACACACCAAAGGCATTTTTGGGCAACTTTCAATTCAAATATTACCACAGCTACCCCAACTGCGTGAAGCGAGACGTTCTGGGTGGCCATAATAAACCATGCACTTTAAGTGCAGGATGTTGGTTCTAAAAAAAAAAAAAAAATAGACACCAAAGGAACAGAGAGGGTTCCCCAACTTAGTGCTCTTGCATTTCTGCCCTTGTTGCCAAAGTGCACTCAGAGAATGTAAAGAAAGGATAACCTGGAGAATGAGCTAAATGTAGGGCCGCAGAGGGCAACATTTTACAAACTAAAAGGAGGAGGGCTCTGGAGACATCATACAGGTTAAGGCGCTTGGCTTGCACATGGCCAACCCTGATCCCACCCCCGGCACCACATATGGTCCCTCTGGCACTGAGCACCAGCAGGTGAGGAGCCCCCAGTAAACAAGGTGGGCTGGAACTCTCAGCTGACACTCACATCCTTCTCCTGGATGGTGCACTCCTTACAGTAGTAGGCATCTGAGACGCCAGGGCCTCCGCAGATGACACAGCGCCCTTGGTAAGAGCCGTAATTACACTCATCACAGATGCGCACTAAGGTGCAGGGACGCACGTAGGAGTCACAGATCACACACTTGCCATCACCTGAAAGAAAGAATGAAATGATGATGAGGTGCAGATACCTCCTCAGTGTCGCTCACGGCAGGGGGAACTACAATGGTCTCCTCTGGCATGCCACAGATGGAGCCCAGGCCCACACACATGGAAGGCATGTGCTCTGCCACCCAGCCACATCCTGCTCACTAGTCGTTTTGGGGGGGTCAGGGGAGGGGCCTTAGACCACACCCCACAGGCTATTCCTCTGTTTAGCTCTTTATTTTGCGTAGGGCATCGTGAAGTGCTGGAGACCAATCCGTGGGAGCCAATATGAGGCAAGTGATTTACCCTGTGGACTCCCTCTGGCATTCCCATTAGACTTCTGGGCCATCTACTTTGGTGTCACCAAACTTGACTCATCTAGTCCACTTCACTCCCCAAATAATATGGGATCAACTAACCGGAAAGCTTAGAACAGCTCCTGGCTACTGACCCACATGTGTAATTACTCTGGAAACACTGGGAAGTATCAAACTACTTCCGGAACAAAGCTAGAAGTTTCCTCTAAATCTAAACACACTGCCACACACGTGTATGGAGGGATACAAAGACGTGCTCAAGGGGTGGAGAACAGGCCTCGCACATGCCAAGCCCTGGGCTAGATCTCCCACGCGGGGCCCCAAAACCCCACTCTAAGCAGTGCTGTAAAACAAAACAGAAATCGCAAACTGGAATGGGGTGCTGAGGGGCGCTCATGGCGGGGGCCTGGCACTGTGTCCACATGCCTCCTGGCCCATCTACTCAATGCCCTTCCGCTGGCTCCACTTGGACGAGCGGCGTGTTTGGAAGGGTGTGCTCCACTCACATTTTTCACACAGTCTTCCAATGGCTGCAAGATTCGAAACGGTAGAGAACCATTAGTCCTAAGGTTTCGACAGAATTGATTCCTGAGCTCCGGGTGGGGGTCAGAAGCAAGAGGCTGCAGCGACCCCGGGAGGAGGGGGGACGGGGGGAGTCCCACGAGGAAACCACGATCCCAACCAAACCCGTCCGTTCTTTTGGATTTGGGAACAAACTCGGTGATGCTCAGGGCTCAACGCCTGGCCGCGCTGGGCACTCAGTCCCGGCGGGGCTCCTAGGACTGTATGTGGTGTCAGGGACAGAAGCCCGGCAGGCTGCGTGCGAGGTTTAGCGCCTAGCGCCCTGCTTTCTCTTGGGCGCCCACGCGTTCTAGAACCCCTCCCCAACCCTGAGTCAAGTCTCCCCAGACCTGACCCGGCCGCCCGCCTCCCGCTCCGGCTCACGGGCCCCGCCCTCTTTTCAAGTTACAAACCCGCGCGCCGCAACCCGCCCCACGAGGCGGGAAACGGGGCACGACTATGGCAACACCCGAAGGAAGAGTTGGAGGGGAACGTGGCGACTCCTCGCCACCCGCCCACCCCCAGCCCCTAATTCCACCTCCAGCCAAACAGCCCGAGGACAGGAAACAGTCTCACCGACACCGGCCTGCTTGCGGCAAAAGATCAAGTCCGGATGATGTTTAGCCATCCCTCCCGCTCGCGCAGGCCAGCGGAAGCTCTATGAACTTCCGTCCGACCTTTAACCCCCATCGTTCCTGCCCCCTTTCCCCCGTGATTGGCCCTCTGGGTTTCCATCAACTTTTACTCTCTCGCACTAAACCCCGTTCGCTCTCGCGAGAGCAATGTCCTGCGGTTCCCAAGACAAATTTTACGAGTTACTAGGGGAAGTAGGTCCTGGCAGGTGCAGGAAATTAAAAAAATACATATGTACACACACACGTCTTTTCCAGATCTTGGTGGAAGAAACAACTGAAAAATTCACTTCAAGAAATCTTCATGCTCGGTGTTTACTGTCGCAAGGGTTTTTTGGGGCCGCTCTTTGCTCTCGCACCGCCACTCGGCTCGCGGGAGCTCCGCCCACAGCGCTCAGGGCCCTGGCGCCGGTGGAGGCTCCGCCCCCCCGCCGTGACACGCCGCACCTCGGGCCCCGCCCCCGCGCCTGGAGGCTTTAAATGCTCCGTGTGGAACGTCACTTTCACGCGACCTAATCTTTGTCAGTGCACAAAATGGCGCCTTACAGCCTGCTGGTGACCCGGTTGCAGGTGAGCGGACTCAGGGCCCTCTGGGTTCACGGGGGCGGGGTGCCTCCTGCTGTGCCTGCGGCTGTGGGCGAGGCGAGGCCAGGTGAGGCGGATCCGACCTGCGGCCAAGTTTTCGTCGACCTGCCGCGGCCCAAAGCCCGCGCCCGCGCCTCTGGGGCCCGAGGTCAAGGCGTCCCCGTCTCCGTCCGCCCCGCGGCTGCGTGCCCGCCCCGCGGGCTGCGAGGGTCCGTGCAGCAGCGGCCGGGGGGGCGAGTGGAGGCTCCTCATTTCCCCTTCTCGAGGGTCGAGCGCCTTTCCCGCCGGGGTTCTCTTCCTCAAGGTGAAGACAAGGTGACTGGGGGGCGCGGCCGGCGTGGAGCCGTTAGGCCCCGGGCCCGAAGGCCGCGCTTATCTCTCAGCACCCGCCGCCCGCCGGACAGCTGCAGCCGCGGCCGCTGGGCCCGGGCTGCAGAGAAACAGCTCGTCCCCCGTGATCGGCCCCGGGGCGCCCTGTGGGGCCGTGTAGGCAGCCGAGAGGCCGAGGGGGGCACCCCGCAGAGTAAAGGATAACGGGACCCCGGTACCCGTGGCCTCTCGCCTGGACGTGGGACGGCGAGCGCGCCCCGATTCCTGGTCATCTCCTCGCGGGGTTCGCGGGACCGTCCGGCGGGGTCGTGATTCCCACCCGCGGGCGGGGGAGTTGCGGGAAAGTGGGTGAAAGTTCTCGCCGTCCGGATGTCGCCGCAGTGCTCCGGCGGAGCCTCTGCCCCGCTCCCGGCCGAGCGCGTCGGTGTCATCCGGCCCTCCCTGAACTCTGATCCGGGCCGTGGGAGCTGACACTTGTGTTTGTGCGAGCCGCACGTGGAGTACTAGGACCGTTAGCGGGTGGGAGGGTTGTGTCTCGACTATTTGACCTTGACTCTCCTGTTAATGAATCATCTAGAAAATTGACTCTGACTGCCAGGTGATTCCCCCCCAGCCCCCCCCCCCCACGGCTAACTTGATAACTCTAGGCAGGGTTATCTAGGCAGCCTTTTCTTCATAAAGGCTCAATGTCATGTGTATATTTTGTGATTAAAATTTTTTACTGGGGGGCGGCACACCTGTTTGTGCTTATTTCTGGCTCTCCTCTTAGGGATCACTCCAGTCAGGGGACCCATCAGGGCATCCATTCTCAGAAGTCAGCTGTCTGCAAGGCGAGCGCCCGACCACTCTCTTTACTATCGAGCCCCTGTCAGGTTATTAAAAATAATAACTTTGTTATTAAAAATGCAAACCAACATTTGTAGACGTTCTCTAAACCCTCTTCTCTTGACTTTTGGAACCTACTTTGAATCAAGGGGTGCAACTTTGATTAAGAAATTTCAAAATTTAAGTGCTGTACTAGGGAAAGGTTAAGAAAAAAAAACTAGCTTAAGTTTTTTAAGAGAACCACATTGCCTAAATTTAAGTCATACATCTTAGAGTGAAGTTCATATTTTGAAATATTCTGTTTTGCAAGGTGGTTAGATAGTACAGCAGGTAGGATGCTTGCCTTGCACATGACCAACCCGGGTTCAGTCCCCAGCACCCCAATTGGTCCCCTGTCCCCACCAGGAGTGTCCTTGAGCACACAGCCAGGGTTAAGCCCTGAGCACTACCTGTTGTAGCCTCTTCACCCCCAAAAAAAGACTGTGTGCAGAGACATGAAATTTGTCCTAACATTGCCTTCGAGTCATTTGATTTGGTAGGTTAGTATGTGGAAAGGGTTGTTTCTTCTTGACCTTGCTCTCATGGTAGAGCAAAGTCAGACAGTATTGTTAGATTTTTTTTTTTTTTTTTTTTTTGCTTTTTGATGCAGGCAACCCCGGCAGTGCTCAGGGGTTATTCCTGGCTTTGCACTCAGGAATAACTCCTAGCAGTGCACGGGGGACCATAGAGGATGCAGGGGATCAAACCCCGGTTGGCTGTGTGCAAGGCAAGCACCCTCCCCACTGTACTATTGCTCTGGCTCCAGGTTATTTGATTATTTGATCCCAGATTTATTCAGTTAGGGAGGGATGGCTAATATTAGCATTTTTGCACTAAGAAATATCTTGGAAAGCATGTGCTATGGACAGAAAGATCTGGGTCAGAGTTCATGCCTTGCTCGGGTCTGTGACCTTGAGCAAGTTATTTGAGTTCTGATTTCCTCATCTCCAGTGGGGACAATCCTCATTGACATTTATTGACTACTTTGTAATTCGCTTTTACTCAGACCGTGAGGATAAGTACAGAGTGAGGAGAAAGTGGGGCATCCTTACTTACAATCGTCAGTTGGCCATTCTCCCCTTTCACAGATGAACAGTCCAAGATGTAAGGGCGTGGGTGAATCCCGATGGCAGAGTCGGGATTTTACAATCCAGATCTCCTTTGTTCATTCAGCCAAGAAGATGAATGATACTGTATGACATAGCTTCCCAGTCTGTCAGACACCATGGGCAGCTGACCCTGTCCTCTGGAACCTCAGAGTCCTCTCCTTTGTGACGAGTGACATTGGAGAAGTGATGGGACTGTCTTTGTTGTCATGCCCACAGAATTCTGTCCGTGCATTCCTTTACTCCTACCTCATTCACACACGCACAGGTACCCTCTTAGTGCTTTGTCTGCAAGGAGAAGCACGGGACAGTCATGTTCTCATGGAGTTTCATCAGGTAGATTTTTTTTTGGGGGTGGTGGTGTGAGTTGGGCCACACCCCTCAGTGCTCAGGAGCTACTTCTGGCAGTACTCAGGGAACTATAAATAGTGCTGGGTATTGAACTGGGCTTGTCCTCATGTAAACAAGCACCTTAACCCCTGCTACTGTCTTTCTGGCCCTTCAATAAATTCTGATGGGTTCTTCCTCAGAGAATGTCAGAGAGGCCAAAATATTTTTAGTCAGAATGTTTTTTTTTGTCCCTTGACTGGATCAGAGGTGAGGTGGATAATGGAATGATGGCAGTTACTGCTTCCATTGAAAGTGGGTAACATCTATCTCACAGTGAGCTAAGGGAACCTGTAGGACCTATCTTATAGACAGAAACAATAAGACAAAAAGCAGGGCTGGAGTGATAATACAGTGGGTAGCACTCTTACCTTGCACACGGCTGACCCGTGTTGAATCCCTGGCATCCCACATAGTAGTCTCTTGAGCAACTCCCCAAAATAGGGGAACTAGAGGGATAGTACAGCAGCTAAAGCACTTGCCTTGTACACAGCCAACCTAGGTTTGATTTCCAACACCCCGTACAGCCCCCGCCAGGAATGACTAACTGAGCACAGACCCAGGAGTAAGTCCTGAACATCACTGGGCTTGCCCACCCCCCAAAAAAATCAAGAAAGAAAGAAAAAAAAACAATTAGAGACAGAACAGTGCAGTGATTAGGTACGTACTTTCCCTTTTGTTAATGCAATATCAATATATATGAGTGCTGCCTAAGATACTAATAGTACAGCTGACTTATTTAATAGTCATTGAATAGCTGCAGAGTATTTAGAATCAGCCTGCACCAAGTGCTATTGAAGTAAATGAAATGGACTTGCCTAGGGTCGACTGCTGACTTTTGTAGCTATGATTTGAATCTCTGTCTCCTGAGGTCCTGACACCCCCAGTGCCCACTTCCCTTCGGCATCCTGACTTGGCCTGTCACCCAGGGTTCCTCCATGCTCCATATTCTGAGGACAGTGCCTTTTTTTTTGGGGGGGGGGGGTGTTACACCTGGTGATGCACAGGGCTTAATCCTGGCTCTGCACTCTGGAATTACTCCTGGCGGTTCTCAGGGGACCATATGGGATGCTGGGAATCAAACCTGGGTCAGCCGCGTGCAAGGCAAACGCCCTACCCACTGTGCTATTGCTTAACCCCCGACAGTGCTTTTTAAGTTAAAAGTTGTTCCTGTTTGACAGTACATGTCAACAGGTGATAATTAAAAATGAAGAAAATGTGATTTTGGGGGCCGGGGGCTAGGGAGGTGGCCACACGCAGCAGTGCTCAGGGCTTACTCCTGGCTCGATACTCAGGAATCTCTCCTAGTGGGTTCAGGGGACCCTATGGTTTGACCCAACCATGGCAGGGATCAAACCCAGGTTGACCATGTGCAAGGCAAATGCCTTATCTGCTGTACTAACCCTGAAAATGGTGCCATTTTTGATAAGTCCCGTGTACACAGAGTGTCAATATGAACAGAAATATGAGCGGGTGGGCAGTGCAGAGTCAGTTCTCGGGGTTTTGATTTTCCCCTAAGGCACTTGGCTGCTGAGTTCTCAGGCGACCTTGGGGAAGTCATGTAACTGTTGGCCGTCTGAGTGCAGGTTGGACTACGAAGCATGGTGGATGGGGCCAGAGAGATAGGGCAGAGGTTAAAGCTTTTGCCTTGCATGTGACTGACCATTAGCTCCCTGGCACCACATATGGTCCCTTGAGCACCTCCAGGAGTGAGCACAGAGCCAGGAGTAAGCTTTGAGAACTGTCAGGTATAGCCCCTCCCAACCAAAAAATAAATATTACAAAGTGCTCTGTGAGAAGTCTTGGGGCTGAAGAGATGGTAAAGGGGCTAAAGGTGCTTTCCTGGATATGAGAAGTAGACGTAGCCCCTGAGCACCCCTGGTGTGACCTAACTCCTCACACCCTTTTTTGTTTTTTTGGCCCACATTGGTGGTGTTTAGGACTTGCTCCTGGCTGTGCGCCCAAGGATCAGCCCTGGTGGCCTGGGGGGAACCATATGTGGTACCGGGGATTAAACCCAGGTTGGCTACATGCAAGGCAAGTGCCCTCCCCACTCTACTATTGCTCCAGCCTCTCAAATTTTGCTTTCAATTGTGCAACATCAGTCTGTTGGCCTGTTGACTCCGGGTCTGGACACGATCAACTATTGATTTGGATTGAGTGAGTGAATGAAAGACGAATGAGTTAACACACCTCCTCAAAGTTGGGAATTTGGACAGAGGGAGTAGAATCACCACTATGAAGACGAGGGAAGTGCGTGTTGCCATTGACTCAGTTGTCCCTAAAATAGTTATTGAAAACTGAAGATAGCCTGGCACTGTTCTAAACTCTGGGAGCATGACAGTGAACTAGAAAGTGGCGTGTCGGGGCCGGAGAGATAGTCCATTTACCTTCCATGCTGCCAAACTGGGTTCTATCCCTGGCATCCCATAGGGTCCCCGAGCCCTGCCCAGAGTCAGCCCTGAGCACAGTGGGGTATGGCCCCAAAACAAAAAAGTAGGAACTCATATTGTGGTTCTAGGGAGACAGGAAATTAACAAATAGGGCTGGGTAGTACAGCGGGTAGGGCGTTTGTTTGCCTTGCATGCGGCCAACCCGGGTTCGATTCCCGAATCCTATATGGTCTCCCAAGCACCAGCAGGCATTCATTCCTGAGTGTAGAGGCAGGAGTAAACTTCAGCATCGCCGGGTGTGACCCCAAAAAAGCAAAAAACAAAAATAGGAAATGAACAGACCCATCGAGCTGCTGGGTGCTCTGGGACTTAGCAAATAGGCTGTGGTTGAGAAAGTAGGGAGTAGCCATGGCACCGCTGGGAAAGGGGACAAGGGTGTAGGTGACATTTGAGTTAAGACTATTAAAAGGCGGCCCTTCAGCCTTGGGGAGGGGAGACAGGAAGCGGGGCCTGAGCCCTGCCGGCGAGGACTGGAAGTGAGGTCACTTGGCTGAGCTGCGGGAGAGATGACAGGCTGAGCAGGGAGTGGCGGCCTGGGCATAGAGCGTGGGTTTCACTTTGTGTGTGAAAACTTGTCAGGAGTATTAGACAGAGGGGACCGGGCCCTGAATTATGCCTGGAAAAAATTGTCCAAGCTGCTGCATTGATGATGAGCCACAGAAAGGCAAGTGAGGGTGCAGGTAACTCAGTGCCAACAAATGCCGTGACTTTGTTGTTGTTTTGTTTGTTGGGTCACATCTGGCGATGCTCAGGGGTTGGTTACTCCTGGCTTGGCATTCAGGAATCACTCCTGATGGGTTCTGGAGACCATATGAGATTCTGGGAATTGAACCCGGGTCCGCTGTTTGTAAGGCAAGTGCCCTACCCGATGTACTGTGGCTTTGGCCCCCATTGACCCCATGATTTTTGGATGTGTGACACCATCCTGCGCATCCAGTAGTTTCCAGTTGGGATCCTTCGGGATCCCAGCAGTTCCTTTGGGATCCCTGGCACCATCACAGCAAAGTGACCCTTGTCACTGCGACAGCTACAGGGAATGGTGGGGGTGGGGGAGGAAGAGGAGCCAGGGAGACTGTGGGTGCTGTTAGAAGGGCTCAGGGGGTAGTGACGGTGTCTGGGTCAAGGTTCTGAGTTCTCCCTGAGCTCCCGCCAGGCAGGCCCGTGTCCTCACCCCTCTGTCGTGCCCGCAGCGGGCCCGAGCCTTTGGCTGTGTCCCGGTGCTCGGTGGGAGGCCGAGGGCTTCCCAGAGGCCAGCCAGGGGAGAGTTTCAAGTGAGAGCTGGTGCATTAGGCAGAGGAAGGAGGGAGCAGCTTTAATGTTTCAGGAGCGTGCGGAGACTTCCTCTGCGAGCGAGCGAGCGAGCGAGCGCTGCTGTGGGTTCAGCCGGCCTCAGCCTTCTCTCACCTCAGGCTACACCCTGGAATGGGGCCGTTAATAAGGGGGCTGCGGGTTTAATGATGTCTGCCAAGTTCTTTATCCTCTTGTGCGCTATAAAACTTTGTAAACAGGGCCAGAGGGTAGCTTTTCTGTAGAGGGCGTGCCTCTGTGTCTGAGCTCCATCCCCAGTAGTGCCTGCCCCCCCAGATTCTGGGTTTGGTGAATGTGTGTGTGTGTGTGTGTGTGTGTGTGTGTGTGTGCGCGCGTGTGTGCGTGTGTGCGCGTGCGCGCGCGAAGAGAGAGAGAGAGAGAGATTTGGAGGGGCGGTGTGCCACACCCAGAGGTGCTCAGGGCTTACTCCTGGCTTTGTGCTTAGGGATCCCTCCTGGCAGGGCTCAGGGGGCTATATGGGATGCCAGGGATCGAACCCAAGTCAGCCACATGCTGTACCTGCTGTCCTGTCACCCCAGACCCTCTGAATAGTTTCTGATGTTATTTGGAAGCGGGACCCGTTTAGGGATTGGGGCTGTGGGTGGAACTGCAGGCACTTGCCTTGCATGTGTGAGGCCCTTCAAACCCACACTGGCTCTCGGGAGATTGCTTGTTCCTTCTGTCCCTTATCCTGCGCACTCTGCCCCGCCCCCCGGAGTCCTTCAGGAAACTCCCCGTGCTGTTTGGGGGCAGCAGTGAGTGTGAAGGGCAGCGCTGGGGAAACGTGCGCTCAAATTGTGTTCCCGGTACGTTCATCTCTTAGTAGGAAAGTCCTGGCGGCAGAGATTGGGACATTTTCAGATGGCTGTTTTCATCTTTGAAAGGGCTCTCAGGGCTGGAGCAGGGGGACAGGACCAGCCCACCCGCCCCATACTTCGCGGACTTTGACATTGCCGGGCCGGCTTGCCAGCCGTGCCCTGCTGCCCGTGCCCGGCAGCCCTCAGTGTGGCCTGCCTGCCGGCTGCACACTGACACACCTGAGGTCACAGAGGTCCTGAGCGCTGAGGACTCGGACAGAGGAGCCCGGGCTGCCACTAGACTCTTGCCCCATGCCGGTCCCAGGGGCACAAGCGGTTATAGGGGCCACAGTTCATCTGGCTCTGTGCCCCGTGCGGATGTTTGTCTTTTGGGGTGTGGTTGCCTCCTGCCCCGAATACCAGAAAGCTCCAGGGGCGGTGGCTAGAGGTGTGGGTCTCCTCGGGGACAGCATGGTGCCCGGCCACACTGTGGGGCTGCCTCTGGCGAACAGAGCAGAGCTCCTGATCTGCATGCAGGTCTCGGGGAGGCCTTGCCACCCCCACTGCCGCCAGCGGCATCCCCTGAAAGCACCCCCACACAGCTACGCTTTTCAGAGCCCGTTTGTAGGCTGAGATTCAAGCCTCTGAGAAGGACCGCTTCACTTTTGTGCTTGCCAGTTGCTTAGCAACCCAGGCTTCCTGCCAGGAGGAAAGGAACCTGCTAGGGGCAGCTCCCCCAGGGGCCACATGTCACACACAGTCCTGGGCAGGAAGAACCAGCAGCTGCTTGCTAAGGGCTGCTGGCTGAGGGTCGTGGTCAGGAGCCGGGGGTCTCCCCTACCGAGGCAGATGTTAGGGTCATCTGTTGGTGACAGGGACTGTATGAGTTCCCCGTGGTGTCAGGTGCCAAATTAGGAGTCCCCCGAATTCGGATTCTGCCCTTGAGTCAGCAGCCTGTTTGGGGTCCCCCCACATGGCTCAGGGGTTGCCTTGGGAGGTTGCCCTCGTGCGGTCTGGGCGACACAAGCTCCATATCTGACCTTCAGGGGCAGAGCTGGTAGAGAGATGAGGCCTTCACAGATGCTTTCGGGTCTGCCGTGTCCTGGCCCCCTCGAGAGTGCTCTGGGTCTTCAGTGGCTGGGCAGGGAGTAGAGCCCAGAGTGAGAGCAGCCTGGTGCCTCCCTTTCCCCGCTGCCCGCCAGGAGCCCAGCTGGATGCTTTCAGATATTTCTCCCCTAAGGAATGGAAGACGCTCAAAAGCTGTGCTTCTCCAGCCTGCCCGCCAGAGTCAGTGGTGGAACTTAGTATTCCACACTTTTCCCTCTGTGTTTCCAAGCAGTCCGTTCTTCTTCTGATCCTCTCAACACTTCTACTCCTCCCCCTGCTTTCCATAAGAGGACACAGGGCCATAGGGAAGTAAAGAATCTTGTCTAAGGTCACGGCAAGGCAAGCTGAGGTCCCTCAGAAGGCAGGTGCCCGGCTTAGCGTGGGTGCCCTTTCCATGACTTGGCATGGGCCTTGGAGGGTTGCCACGGGTCAGCGGCTCGTGGCTTCTGTCTCTCACTGGACAATTGGCTCAAGAGACCAGGCCGCCTCCGGAACCCCCGTGGGCCACTCAGCCCCCACCCCCACCCCAGCTCGGCTTACTCTGTTTGCTGGTGTCGATGGCACGTGGTTCCCTAAAGCAGCGCTGGAACCCATTACACTGCAGGTACGAGGTCACACTGGCCCTGCTGGGCTGGCCGCCTGCCCAGGAGTGTGTCGACGCCTTTGATTTGAACTCTTCTCTCGGTATGGGGGAAGAGGGCACAGCATGTCTGACCTTGGTGTGGCAGGAAGGTCAGAGTCCCAGTATGCTTGTGATCTGCCGCGGGTGGACCCCTTCCCCGTGGACTGGCAGAGAGGACCCAGCACAACTCCCAGAGGCACTTGGGGACAGATGGTAAGTTCTGCCTTTGTCCATTTCACTGCCAAGTACTTCTTGAGTTTCTGTGTATCAGACATTGCTCTGGGCCTTGGGTATACACAGAGAGCGGATAGATAGATAGATGGGTTTCCTGTCCTCACGGGGCTTACTATGGTGTTTATTTTCTCTGAGTCCTTTCTCTTTCCTCTTTTTGAGTCACACCAGAAACCAGGGTTTACTCTTGGCTCTGTGCTCAGGGATCACTCTGGCATTCTGGTGGGATTCAGGACTCCATCTGCAGTGGCAATTTGAACGGAGCCAGCTGTGTGCAGAGCAGACAGACACCTTTCCCGCAATACCGTCGCTCCAGCTCTTTCTCTTCTCTTTTCAACAAGGGTCTCCTTGACTCTTAACCATCCTGTGGATAAGAAAAGGCTTAAATAAAACAACACAAGCTTTGCCCTGACTCCAGCCCTGGAATCTATTGATTGGTCTGTCTCAGGCCTGCAGAAGCAATAGCCAGTGTGAATGGTCCAGTAATACTTGAGGCTTTCTGGAAGAGAGGGAGCTAAAGAGATACCCTGCTTTGGGGCTGCCTCTGTCCTACCTTGATCCTTTTGTTTCTGAGAAAGTGGGAGGTGAGGAGTGCGTGCGAGTAGCTCTTCTGGGTAAGACCCTGTGTTTACCCGAGGGCCTGAGCTTGGGCTCCCAACGCAAATGTTCCCGTTTCCTCCTAAACATCTGGACTGGCCCTATGGGTGATTGTGGGAATGTCTCTGCCCCAGGACCAGGAGGAACTGAGCACGAGTATGTTTTACTTTTAGACTTAGGAGGTAAGAGCGGAACCTCAGAATTAACAGTTTAGAGTAGGCCCACTTTGATCCATCCCCTTCTCTAATACCATGTGGGGGCCAGGGGAGTCCAGCGGGCAAGGTGCTGCCAACCTGGGTTTGATCCCCGGTACCACATACGGTACCCTGAACAGAGAGCCAGGAGTAAGCCCGGAGCACTCCTGGGTGTGGCCTAAAAACCAAAAATGTGGGTGGCCTGGGTTTAATCCTGGCACTGCAGGGTCCCCCAGCTCTCTGGAAAGTGACCCTTGAGCACCCTGCCAGGAGTAGCCCTTGAGCACTGCTAGATGTGGCCCTAAACAGACAAATAGGAATGATACCAATTTGGATTGTGCATTTCCCAGTCACTGTGTTCAGCAAAAGACTCAGTAATACTTGTTTTTAGGGTAAGTTAAATTTTCTTTCTGTTTTGGGACCCCACCAGTGGTGCTGGGAAAGGGGGGGACTCCTGGGAGTGTGGGGTGCTGGGGCTCAGAAGCGCCTCCTCCAGCCCTCTCAGCTTGGCCTCCCTTTTTTACTTCTGGGGGAAGCAGAGAAGCTACATATTGCCACACAGACATGTAGGGCTTCTATGGACCGGGGCCACACACAGGCAAGCATGCATTCTGCCGCTGAGCTACAGCCTGGGCCCACAATTTCTGACGTTTGTTTCCGTGGTAATTATCCATTGTGGAAAGCTGGAAATGCAGAGGTATAAAGAATATCATGAAGATTACCTGTAATTATTCATAATACTGCATCATTATCCAGGAATAAGTACTGTTAACATTTTGGAGTGTTTTCCAAAATTTTAAAAACTTTATACTTCATTCAGGTTAAAAACATGGACAATAGAATGAGAACTTTCTTTTTTTTCATTTTGGGTCACACCCATCGATGCACAGAGGTGACTCCTGGCTCATGCACTCAGGAATTATTCCTGATGGTGCTCGGGGGACCATATGGGATGTTGGGAATTGAACCCAGGGTGGACCGCATGCAAGACAGATGCCCTACTCACTATGCTATCGCTCCAGCCCCTAGAATGAAAACATTCTTAAAAATATTTTAGTTATATTGACAAAGCTGGAATCCTCTATCTTTTTTTTAAATCCGTTTCTGTTTGATTCGCTTCCTTCTCTAGGAGTGCCAGATCAATTGGCTATGTCCCCTTTTAGTTACATGTGTTACACATGTATGACACAGGATGCTGAAGCAGTGTCTTGTGCATTTGCCTATAAGAAAGAATCTTGAGGGGGCTGGAGCGATAGCACAGCGGGTAGGGTGTTTGCCTTGCACGCGGCCGACCCAGGTTCGATTCCCAGCATCCCATATGGTCCCCCAGCACTGCCAGGAGTGATTCCTGAGTGCAGAGCCAGGAGTCACCCCTGTGTACTGCTGTGTGTGACCCAAAAAGCAAAAAAAAAAAAAAAGAATCATGAAGATTTTTTTTGGGGGGTCACACCCGGCAATGCTCAGGGGTGACTCCTGGCTCTGCACTCAGGAATTACCCCTGGTGGTGCTCAGGGACCATATGGGATGCTGGGAATTGAACCCGGCCCCGTGCAAGGCAAACACCCTACCCACTGTGCTATCTCTCCAGCCACTTGAAGATTTTTTTTCTAAGGTGTTTCATGATATTCCAGAGAATGGATATAGTAATGCAATTTAAAAAATAAAAAGAGGACTGAAGAGATAGTGTAACAGGTAAGGCTCTTGCTTTGCATGCAGCTGGCCTGGGTTCCATCCTCAGTACCCCGTGTAGTCCCCTGAGCACCACCAGGGGTGATTCCAGAGTGCAGAGCCAGGAATAGCCCTGAGTATGGCTGGATGTCACCCCCCTCAAAAGAACTCTTAGGTGGTTTCTAATTTAAAATGGTGGTGGCGGGGGGAGGCTGGAGCAATAGCACTGCGGGTATGGCATTTGCCTTGCATGCAGCCAACCTGGGTTCAATTCCCAGCATCCCATATGGTCCCCTGAGCACCAGCAGGGGTGATTCCTGAGCGCAGAGCCAGGAGTAATGTGCATTGCCGGGTGTGACCCAAAAAAAAAAATAAAACGTTGGTGGGGGGCAGGGTTGCTCTTTACATCCTTGCTTGGGCCTCTAGGGGCCAGCCGGTGATACTTGTCCCTGTCGTGCGGGTTTATGGGTCAGAGCATAGAGCGCACCTATGCTGCTCAGGGAGCCATGGAGTCAGGGATCGGAGCCGGGACCTCGTGTGCGCCCCTTGGAGCTCCCCATCACAGCAAGGATTCTGGCACCCTTGCTGTGTTAGGGCACGCAGGGGCCGGGAGCGAGCTCTGTGCTTCCTTCCAGCAGCTACTGGCGCTCCCCCTCAGACTTCGCACACCCCCTGGTCGCAGACGGAAGATGAGATTTCCCACCGAGCACTGCTGCCCGCAGTCTCTCTTGTCAATGTTTAAAACTTTCTGTCTGTGATTTTTGTGTAATGGAAGAAACATTCATGTTCTTTAGAAGAACCTGCCTTCGTTCTTTTGCTTTTTTAGCATCTGAATAGACTATGTGAGTTGTAGAAAATAGCGTGGGTGGTACTTTGAGAAAATGCTGTTTCTTTAAAAATAATGTTTCTGATTCCAAAATTGATGCATGTACTGTACTAGAAGTTCAAAATTAGAAGTAGCAGGGCTGAGTACATAGTACAGTGGGTGGGGCGCTTGCCCTGCTGTACGATTAGTCCTGATTTGATCCTCTGGCACTCCATATAATCCCCCGAAGCCCCTCCAGAAGTAACCTCTGTGTGTAGAGACAGGGGTAAGCCCTGAGCAGTGCCAGGTGTGGCCAAAAAAAATGGATGCGGACGGCACCCTAGTATCTACTGTGGGTGGATGGGTTTCACATGTCGAGTCATACCTGGCAGTGTCCAGAGGTTCCTCCTGGCTCTGCACTCAGGAATTTTTTTGGGGGGGGTTCACACCCAGAGATGCACAGGGGTTACTCCTGGCTCCACTCAGGAATTGCCCCTGGCGGTGCTCAGGGGACCATATGGGATGCTGGGATTTGAACCTGGGTTGGCGGAGTGCAAGGCAAACGCCCTATCCGCTGTGCTATTGCTCCAACCCCTGCACTCAGGAATTACTCCTGCAGTGCTCGGGGACCGTATGGGATGCCAGGGATTGAACCCAGGTTGGCCACTTGCAAGGCAAGTACCCTCCACACTGTGCTGTGGCTCCGGCTCCTAGGTCCGTTTCACATGGACTTTGGACTTCGCTTGGTGCCTATTGCAGTCACCTGTCTGAAGTGTCACGGGATGCCTGGGGTGTGGGGGGGTTCCTGGTAAGCTACAGAGTTGTCATTTTCATGTGTCATCTAAATGTGCCCCGTGAAATATGGCCTACTCCTTGGGGTTTGTTTTGGGGGCCACACTGATGTTTCAGGACTACTCCCTACTCAGTGCTTGAGGGGACCACAGTGCTTGTGGGGCCAGGGGTTGGACCCGGTCTCCCCATGCTCTGAACTCTCCCCCTCTTAACTGCCCTCTTAAAGGAGCACAGGCTGTGGGGTTGGAGCAATAGCACAGCGGGTAGGGCGTTTGCCTTGCACGTGACTGACCACCCGGGTTCGATTCCCAGCATCCCATATGGTCTCCTGAGCACCGCCAGGAGTAACCCTTGTGCATTGTGTGGCTCAAAAAGCAAAAAAAAAAAAAAGGCGCACAGGCTGCCTGTGGATTTACATAATAATGGCTATTATCAGGGCCAGGAGATAGACTACAGTGGTTAGGGCAAGTGCTAGGCATGAACCACATGATACCTCAAGCATCCCCCGGTACAGCCCTGAAGGCCCCCCACCCAGCACCCTTGGTTTGTGACCAACCCCCTAAGCTCACTTGGCCCCCCTCCCCCCGTGCCTTCCCCTTTTTGTTGCTGTTGTGATGACAGGGGTTGCACACGCCAGTGGCTCTTCTCCCGGGGGTGTACACGCTTGGTGTGAGACTTGCACATGTGCTCCTCTGCACAGGTCATCCGAACTCTGGTCACAGTGCTCACTTGGGATCATGCACTTGAGTTGCTCTCAGACATCTGGCTGCAGTGCACTGGATAGAGTACTTGGTTGTTTTGTTGGGGGCCACGCCTGTCTCTGCTCAGAGACCACTCCTGGCAGTGCTGGGGGGGGCCATACAGAATGTCGGGGATTGAACTGGGATCATTTCCTGGCAAAGCAAGTGCCCCAACGCCTGCACTGTCTCTCTGACCCTGTCACGCAGTTGGTTGGGTGATGAGGGAAGGTATTTGGGATTCCGAAGACCATTGACCCCCAGGAATTGTGCTTGGTACAGGTTGGCTTGGATTCACAGCCCCGCACGTGCAGTCAGGGCTGCTGCTGAGCTATCCTGAGGCCCTTTTTTTTTTCTTTTATATTCTTTAAGATTTTGCATGTTTGTTTGGCCGAGACAGAGATAATACAGTGGGTAAGGTACTTGCTTTGCATGCGGCCGGCCCAGGGTCAATTCCTGGCACCATGTATGGTCCCCTGAACCCCTCTAGCAGTACACCCTGAGCATTGCTGTGTGACAATCCCCCCCATTCCCCGAATAGATAACATTTTTATTTGGGGGCCAGTGATGTAGCTGAGAGCTACATCATGAATCCCCAGACCTGCACAAGAAAAAAATGTTATCCAGTAACTTTTTTGGGGAGGGTGAAGGGTCACACTGGTGCTGGGGGGGAAACCACTCTCGGACTAGGAAAGTGTCTCCTCTGAGCTCCTCCCGGAGTCCGTGACCTGGAGTTCAAAAGCCCGAAGGAAGGAGGAGGAGATACCGCCCTGGGTGCCTGGGAGCTGGGCCACGGCACCAGTGGGTCCCCCCTCCAGCTCCGTCTAGCTGTGCCAGCCCGTCTAGAGCGCTGTTGGACTTTGGGACATTGTCCAGCCAGTGTTTGGGTGTTGCTGAGCCGTCTCTGCCGAGGGTGCAGTGCACTTGGACACCTCCCACCCAACCCTGCAAGCACGTACATTCTACGGGAGCCACTAGTTTTCTCTGGCCTTTGTGTGAGGGACAGTACAGTGAGCTGGGCACTTGCCCTGCAGGCGGCTGACTCAGGTTCAGTTCCCAGCACCCTCCCCTGGGCCTGCCAGGGGTGGTCCCTGAGCACAGAGCCAGAAGTAGCCCTCATCATCAGTGGGTGTGCCCCCGATCCCCCAAAAAAGAAAAAGTAGATCTTGAGTGCCGGACTGAGATATCTGCCCTGTCCCTGAACCTTGGACCTAGCACGTCCACTGGCGCCTGTGACCCCACTACCCTTCTCCCCACCCCCCACCCCTTTCTTGCTCCCATGTTTGTCTCATCCTGCCAGATGCGGATCCTGAGGGTGGAGACGGCGGCAGGGCGGGAATGATGCCCCTTCCCCACCCAGTGGCTTCCCTGCCGCAGCCTGTGTGCCCGTCCACGCTGGCGCCCACAGCATATCATTTGCCCCGTGAGTGTCCAGAAAGCTGTGAGTCATACGCTGATAATGTGTTTTCCACTGGCCAGATCAGACCCCCCTGGAGCTGTGTGCCAGCCCCACCGGGACTGGAAGGGGTTTGGAAAATGAGTGCAGGTTGTGTCTGAGGCTCGGGCGCACCCGTGGGTACCGGAGGGTGAGTGAAAGCTGTGGCCACGCCAGAGGGGCCAGAGCCCGGGCAGAGAGAAATTCTGACTTGGCTGCCCTTTGCTCTGGGCCTGTGGAGGCAAGGTCAGAGATCCTTCACAGATAGCCCGGGAGAATGGGGAACGCCCCTCTCCTGGTTCCCACACCTGACTCTGAGAGGAGTCTGGTCATCTTTAACCCCCAGCTTGGCGATTCTGGTCAAGCCAGCCGGCAGGCCTAAGAGAGGAAGTTCCATGGTTTATTCGTGGTGTCTGGGGACAGGCCTCGTACATGCAAGGCAAGTGCTGCCTCGCTGCGCTCTGTCTCTGGTCCTGTCTGGTCGCAGCAGGTAGGAGTTGACAGACCACAGGAGCACTGGATAGGGGAGCATTGGGACCCAGGCCACAGAGGCAAGATGGTGACGGGGAACCCGAGAGCTAAACATCTGGGTCAGAAAAACTGTAGTGGGAAATGAGAGAGAATTTTTTTTTTTTTTTTTTTTTTTTTTTGCTTTTTGGGTCACACCCGGCGATGCACAGGGGTCACTCCTGGCTCTGCACTCAGGAATCACCTCTGGCGTGCTCAGGGGACCATATGGGATGCTGGGAATCAAACCCAGGTCGGCCGCGTGCAAGGCAAACGCCCTACCCGCTGTGCTATTGCTCCAGCCCCCTGAGAGAGAACTTTTGCTTTCTCTTTGAAGGAAGGGCTGAAGTAAGATGTCGCAAATTCTAACTTTACTAGCATAACTAGTTGGGAAGTTGCATTTCTGGAAGATGGAAGGAGGAAAGGTGGGTCGTGTATGCGGCAGGTGTTTGATGTAGCTGATGCTGCACCTTTTCCATTTTATAGAAATGGCAAAGTACAGGCCAACATAGCGACAGAACTAGGGACCTCCTAGAGGATTTCACTGTCGCCCAAACCTCAAGCAGAAAGTGACCCATGGGGTAGGCGCACTGGCTGTGTGGCTTTGAGTGGGAGATTGGCCTGTGTGAGGGCAGAAATACAGTGTCCTGCTTTCCAGATGCAAACATCTGGCAGTCTGCTCCCAGCCATAGAAGAGCATCTTGGTTCCCTCCCCAGCACCCTGAACACCACTGGGAGTGACTTTCAAACACAGAGCACCGAGTAACCCCAAACTCTTTCTGAATGGGGTGCACACACACACACACACACACACACACACACACACACACACACACACACACACACACACACACACACACACACATTGGGTGCTCACTGTGTCCAAGGCGGGGAGACCTTGTCCACGTGGCGTGCCTGTCCTTGGCCTCAGTCTGTCGGTGCGCTGTCCCTACCGTATAGTGCCCGACTTTTCCCAGGGCACAGGGCGAGGTTTCAGCCTCCCACAGTGCTCGGGACGGCCAGAGCAGTGAAGCACGCTGCTGAGTTCTCACGGGCAGGCTCAGAGTTTTCGGTCGAGTTTAGTGGGAACAGCTGTGGCTCGGCTCGTGTTGGCCCTGCAGGCTCCCTGAGCACACAGGCCTGGCCCGGTGCTGCAGAATGTTAGAACGCTGCTGGCAGGCGGCGTGACTTGTTCAGAGAGCCTGGGAATGCCGTGCCTATCCCATGTTGCAAACACGACACTGGCCAGTCAGGACAGAGGGGCTGACGGCAGGCAGAAAGTGATGGCAAAGTGACCTGCAGTTGACATGGAGCCCTGTCCACAGGGCAAGTACATCCGGGCTTCAGCGAGGTGGCCCCCAGGGTTGTGTCTGGGCTGAGGGCCCTGCCTGAGGCTGGTGATAGCCTTAAAACAAAGGAAGTGACAATCCCTTTGCCCTCAGCACAAGGCCTGGCCTGATTGCTGCAGAATTTGGCCACGTGCCTCGTAAAGGGACACCCCACAGCTGCCCTCGGCCCAGGGAGGCAGGTATAGAAGAGGACAGTGAGGGGCCCCCTCAGCCCGTGGGCACTGAGCCTGCCTCACACATACGAGGCAGGTGCTCTGCCACGGAGCCATGTCCCTGGCATGTTGGTGCTTTTTTCTGTGTTTGGGGGCCATACCTGGTAGGCCCAGGGGCCCATATGGGATGCCGAGATCAATCCTGGGTCCGCCGTGTGCAGGGCAAGCTCCCCACCCCCTGTGCAATCTCTCTGACCCCAGTTTTGTGCGCTTTGAACCCCCGTCCTGAGGGAGGGTATTCTCCAGCTGGGAGCAGCCCGGCCGAGGGCAAGGGCGAGTGCTCTGAACTAGGCAGCGCATGGGTCAGGCAGGGCAGTGCGCCGTCATAGGGTGCATACCTTAGGGACTTCCCTGACGCGCCTGGGCAACGGCCGGCGAGCGGGTCAGTCTGGCTGGAGTCGGCGCCCCTCGCCAGTCCCGCCAGCAACTTGTTTCCTCTTCTGGCAAACAGCCACTGTGGGGCCCACTTCTGGGTGGCTGCGGGGATGGCCAAAGGCCGCCCCTGCTCAGCACATTCCTTTGCCCCTTTTCCCAGTGTGAGTGGCCTCACCTGGCTTGTCACTCAAGGGCCCCTGCGGTGCCAGGGCCAGTCGACAACACAGGCACTTTCCAGCCCTTTGGACTGTCCCCAGGCCCATTAATATCTTTCCGCCTCGCCTGAAGGTGTTGATAAGTCTCGAGATGCCTCATTGCTGCCCTGCTCTTGGGGAACTCGGCATTTTCTTTCTTCTACCCTGTAATTATGAATTGTTTTGCCCACTGGGCTAGATCCTAGATATCATTTCTATTTTTGGCTTTGGGGACACCCCTGGCCGTGCTTGGGGGCTCCTCACAGCTCTCCACTTGGGTGTTGCTCCCGGCACTCCTGAGCATTGAACCTGATTCTTCAACATGCAAAACATGGACTCCAGGGCCAGAGCGACAGTACAGGGGGGACGCATGTGGCTGTCCTGGCTTCCACCCTCAGCATCTCATGGTCCCCGAGCACCACCAGGAATAATTCCTGGGCGCAGAGCCAGAAGTAAGCCCTGAACATTGAAGGGTGTGACCCCAAAACTAAACAAAACCAAAAATCATGCCCTCCGGTTCATTGAGCTACTCTCTGAACTGGAGTAGCCCTGATAGGTATTATTTCTAGGAGAGTGAAATTTAGAGCAGCTAATTTACCAAAAAAAAGAATCAGGGGCTGGAGGGATAGCACAGCGGGTAGGGTGTTTGCCTTGCACACGGCCAACCCGGGTTTGATTCCCAGCATCCCATATGGACCCCTGTGCATCGCCGGGTGTGACCTAAAAAAGCAAAAAAAAAAAAAGAATCAGATCTGTCTAGAGAAGCGGGAAAGACGTTGGCGACACGCGGCTAAATGGCAGAGCAGGTCCCAGAACAGCCCGTCTCGTGCCCCCCCCGGGCTGAAGGAGCGGCCGAATGGACGCTTGTGAGCACACGCGCTAATAATAGGAGCTGCCGGCCCGTCGTGTCATCCCTGCTCCTCACCTTCGTGACGTCCAGGACACGGCCAGGCTCCCCGGCCCAGCGGCACTGACCTTTCCGTGCTGGTGACCAGTGTGCTGCTCTTTGCTGGGGACAGGTGGCGAGGATGGGGTGAGGGAGCCAGGGCAGGCACTGTTCCTACCGGGGTCCGCGCCGTGTGCCTGCCAGGCCTGAGGTTTCAGGCTTTGGTTTCGAGGTCCGGAGCCAGGAAAAAGGCTGGGCGGGCGGCGGGTAGAGTTGAATGGAAGAGCCCAGGCCCCCTGGCTGGCCACTGCGGGGAGTGGCCCTGGGTCCCCGGAGCACTGCCAGGTGTGGCCTCGATCCCTTAAAGGCTTGCAGTGAGTGGTTCATAGACCCTGTTATAACAGTTGCTTTTCTCCTGCTGTCCTGGCCGCGGGCCTGCGCCATTTCCTTCCCTCCGGGTCCCCAAGGCTACAGTTGGGGAGCATGTTGGCCGGTTGTTCCGGAGGGACAGTGCCATGGGCTGGGCCCACAGCAGCATCCTCGGCGGAGGGGCAGTGTGGGGACATACCATGAAAAGGACACAGGCTGCAGTGCGGAACTGCCCCCGAGACTGTGTGCCAGCACTCCCTCCACCTCAGGAGAAAGGAGGGCGTTTCTAACGAAGGGAGTGTCGTGGGCGAGCCCGCGCCTGAGTGCCTGGCAAGGTACATCAGCTGAAAAGAAGGAAAGAAAAGACGGTTTCTCAGAAAGGACCGAGACAGGCCTGAGCGGGCGCTCACAGCTGGCACGCTGGGCTGGTCTTGGCAGGAGAGGCCTCCCTGGCCCTGCTGAAGTGTCCTCTGCATCGTGTCCGTCCTTCCCCCCGTCAGTCAGCGTGATCAGGCCACCATCTGTTTGTGCCCTCGTTACAGGCAGCCCAGAGAATGCTGAGACCCCTTCCCCCGTTGGGACTCTGGGCCTCCCTCCCCCACAAGGGCGCTGGGCCGCCTCCTCCCCTGAGGAGGCAGCTGGAACACCTTTCACTTCTGTCCTTTGCTCTGGGCCAGGCCTGGCGGTGCTCTGGGGCTGCCCAGCTCTGTGCTCGGCGGTGGCCACTGCTGGTTCTCGGAGCCTGGGGCCTGCTGCTCGCGGAGCCTGTGCCTGCCCTGTCCAGCTCTCCCGCCTGCCCTGGGCACCGGCTCCCCTGCGGGTTTCTCTTTTGATCCAAGGCCCTGTGGCGTATGCACAGCTGCAGCCGGCCAGAGCCCAGCTCCCAAGGAGCTGCCCGTGTCTTCTTCCCCACTCAGATGCGCTCAGCTGTCCGGCGGGTGCCCTGGAACCCCACTGATGGTCCTGCTGTTTGTTTGCCCGCAGAAAGCCCTGGGGGTGCGGCAGTACCATGTGGCCTCCGTCCTGTGCCAGAAGGCCAAGGTGGCCATGAGCCACTTCGAGCCCAACGAGTACATCCGCTACGACCTGCTGGAGAAGAACATCAACATCGTCCGCAAACGGTAAGGGGTCCTTGGGGGGCACAGCCAGGCTCAGGGGTCCCGAGACCCGCCGAGGGGTGGCATCCAGGTGAGGTGCCTGCCGTTGTCTGACAGCAGGTGATGGTCAAGATCAGGAGTTTCAGGGGGTGTTTCATTTTGTCTGGTTTGGGGGCACGGTCTGTATTTCTCAGGGTCGACTCCAGACTCCTCTGCTTGGGGTCACTTCCAGCAGTGCCCGGGGGACAGTGGTGCCAACTTGGGACACCCGCGTGTCGGGCATTTGCTCAGCCCCTGGCGTGTGTGTCTGGCCTTCGGTATTAACATTACAAGTGTGATCAGCAGGGCCAGAGAGAGCGGACTGGGGGAGGCTGTACCCTTGTGGGCAGCCAGCCTGACTTGGGGTCGAGGATTACATGCAGGCAAGCAGGTTACCCAGAAAGTCACTCTCGCCATGACACCCCCACCCCAGCACACAAGACGGGAAGATGTGTGGCCACAGAACTCCCCCACCTGGCCTGGCCATGGCAGAGGGGACCTGATTCTACTCCCCGGGGAGCTGGGTCTCTGTCACGTCAGAAGCAGAAGGACAGAGGGATGCATCCGTGGGCCATCCACAACTCAGGAGATGCCATACAGGCTTGTCCTGCAGCGATTGTTATAGTGGGGTCTTTCTCACCTCCTCTGGGAGAGGTCACCCACGGCCAGTGCTCGGGCTTTCTCCTGGCTGTCAGGATCACTCCTGTTGGGGGCTGGGGGCGCCCTCTGTGGTGCTGGGGGGTCAGACCTGGGTGGACTGCGTGTGAGCCAAGTGCCTCCGGCCCTGGAGTCGCTCTCGGCCTGTTTCCCCATGGTGTCAGGCAGCCGGGCCTTCCGAGGGGGCGCCACTCCCCATCTCCCGAGGCCCAGAGAGTGCGGCGACTGCCCACTCGGCCACTCCCGGCCCAGAGCTGCTTTTACTCCAGCATCTCCCAGCGAACCTCTGCGCCTGGGCCCCAGAGCCAGCACCATCGGGCACTCTCCGGGTCAGGCTGCGGGCCGACCTGAGTACCAACAGTCCCACTGGTGGGCAGCAGCCGGGGGCATCAGCCCTCCCCCCAAGGGCCAGGCTGGGGATTTGCCGTTTGGGCCCTGGGAGGCAGGAAGGGACGGCCCGTCGGGAGATAGATATAGAGTCTGGGAAGGGGCCGAGCAGAAGCTGGAGACTGTGCTTGGGTTTCTCTTCTGCAGAGCTGCCTTCGTGCAGGGTGAGGGAGAGGGAGGCCCGAGACCCCGGCGCGGATGGTGGGAGGGGCGCGCTTCTGGGTCCTGGTGGCGTGGCTGAGGGGATGGCATGGACAGGAAGTCAGGATCCGAGGGGAGACCCCAGCTCGTTGACTGACAAGGCGCACTGAAGAGCAGGCGACGGGATGGACACAGGAAGATGCTTCTCGGATCCGGCCTTAGGGTGCTGGGAACGTCATGCCCATCACGCCGTGTTCTGTCCAACGGGCCGGGAGCAAGCGCGCAGAAAGCACTGAGCCTGCCTCCCGCCTGGCCCTGTCACTCACTCGTTCTTCGAGTCACCTCGCAGCCCCTCCTCCGTGCTGGTGCTGTGCGGGGTCCCCTCCCCCTGGCCTGCTGTGGGTGCCATGTCACAGACGGGCTGTCCTCCCTGTGTCCAGGTTGAACCGGCCTCTGACCCTCTCGGAGAAGATCGTGTACGGGCACCTGGATGACCCGGCCAACCAGGAGATCGAGCGGGGCAAGACCTATCTGCGGCTGCGGCCCGACCGCGTGGCCATGCAGGACGCCACGGCGCAGATGGCCATGCTGCAGTTCATCAGCAGCGGGCTGCCCAAGGTGGCCGTGCCATCCACCATCCACTGCGACCACCTGATCGAGGCCCAGGTGGGCGGCGAGAAGGACCTGCGTCGGGCCAAGGTGAGCACGCGCCACGCGGCAGTTCTGCCCTCCTGGGTGGCCGCCCCCTCACTGAGCGCCAGTGACCAGAGAGAAGAGGCAGAGCCTGCCCCTCGTCCTCCCGTCCCTCACCTGCTTCACTGGCAGGTTCCTTCAGAGCTATCAGTTGCCCTGCAGAGGCCCGTGAGAAGTGACCCTTTTCCATCACCCACGCGTGCCCACTTGCACGCTCATTCCACCGCCCAGCACCAGCCCAGAAGCAGGGGAGCTGTGGCTGTGTGCAGGCCGGAGGCAGCATGCGCGTGTGGTCCGGCCCCCCTCTGTCTCCTCCACCCCCAAGGGGGCGCCGCTTTGTGCCAGCTGGGCAGCTGGTCTCCCGGCACCAGCCCCACCCTCCCCACTGCTTCCCTGGCATGGGCTCCCGCCTTGGGGGCCATTGGCAGAAGCTGAATGCTGGCAGGAACGGCCAGCTGGGCACAGGGGCAGGGCACGCCATGGCAGGGATCCGGCTCCCAGGGTCACCACAGCCCACTGGGCCTCTCGACGCATGGGAAAAGCTCAGGGCGCCTTTCCCACCGCCGCCCCCGACTCCTGGCTGCTCTGGCCGCACCCCCACCCGCCCGGGAATGACCTCCCCCTACTGGCGGTTTCCATGTCAGCACAGTGCAGGGGCTCCCAGTGCCAGGCCGGCCCTCAGACGACCGCCCCCTGCAGACTCGGCAGCAGCCTGAGGCCCAGTCAGGGCCTCCTGTATGAGCCTGAGTGAAATGCTCTGCACCGTGGGAGGTGCCAGGGTCCTGCCCTTCCGGTCTTAGCCTGTTTGAGGGTCTAGGGCGTGTGTGCACGTGCGAAAGTCTGGGGGGGGGGTGTACATTGAGGTTCTGGGGTGTGTGTGTGCATACATTGAGGGTCTGGGGCGTGTGTGTGTGTACATCGAGAGTCTGGGGCGTGTGCTTGCGTGTGAGGGTCTCGGGCTGTGTGCATGCAAGCAGGGGTGCATAGCTCTTTCCGTTTGGGTTTTCCGTGAACGTGGCCGGGGATCCCAGGGGCAGCTCAGATGGAGCCCCAGTGGGACTGGGCTGCCCTCGCCATCCCCCAGCTCCTAGGACGGACGGCTCCTCTCCCCTAACGCTGGATCCCAAGGAGCCCCGGGCAGGGGTTGTCCGCTGCTCCCAGGCCCTGCCCCAGCGCCCCCGGGACTGTGTGTTCTGAGCCCAGGGAGGGGGGAGGGCCGGGCGCAGCTTACTGGCAGCCCCAGATCCCAGCAGGGCACTCACGCTCCCGGATGGATTTGTCTCCCCAGGACATAAACCAGGAAGTGTATAACTTCCTAGCAACTGCTGGTGCCAAGTACGGCGTGGGCTTCTGGAAGCCCGGCTCCGGGATCATTCACCAGGTGAGGCTGGGCCAGCCGGGCTGCGGGGCAGCCTGAGGGGACCGAGGGGGACCAAGGGGGCCACGTCTGGAGTGAGCCGCCGCAGGGACTGCGCTGCGGGTGGGATGCTGACAGGCAGCGAGTGCGCCCTCCGCAGCTGCACCCGGCCCCCGGGCCCCAAGACAGTGACTGAGCACTGTGGGGTGCCCCCTGCTGGGGCGGGAGCCGCCCTGGGCTCCGGGCAGGCCTGAGTCAGGCCGTAACCGGCTCTGAAACATGAGCCCTGCCCTTTTGGGCCATCGCTGTGCCAGGAGGGAGGTGCCGCCTGCAGGAAGCCGGGATCAGTGCGGGCCTGGGAGCCAGGGAGCTGGCCTTGGCCGTCGCATGAAGGACACTCCATCTGCGGGTGCTCCCTTCCCCCTCAGGACACAGGCCCGGGCCTCTGGGCAGCTCCGTGCCCTCTGGGGCTGTGCTGGTGGCTCGTACCCACTCGGCCTAGCCTGGGAGCGGTCCCTGGCCAGCCCCTTGTCAGGCCATTCGTGGCTCTGATCGCCCTGCCGCCTTCCCATGCCTGGCCTCATGCACTCTGAGGAACCCCGAACACCATGTCGCTTCCCAGCCCCCTCAGGTGCTCTGTGGGGACAAGCACGGAGGCAGGTTTGTTCCTCTCGAGCTCCAAAGAAGTGGGGGGGGGTGGTCTGGGGGACAGTGGGCGGAACTGCCAGTTTTCCTCTCGGGATGAGACCCCCCGAAATACCCCCTCAGCCACGTCCAGCCTCTGCCGAGACCAGGCCACAGCCAGCTTCTTGGCGGCTTTCTGCCATCCTCGGGCCTCCCTTTTGGACAGGGACTGTGCCCGTGGCCAGTGACTCCTGCCCATGCTGCGCCCTCGGGGACGCCCTCCCGAGGCCGGTGTCGGCTGCTTGGTGTGCAGGTGGCTGTGGTGTGGTCGCAGCCAGCCATGCTTCCATCCTTCCTCACGCTGCATTCCCGGGGTCAGGCCCCTCACCCGTGTCTGCTGTAAGGCGCCAGGCGGAGGCCCTGTGTGGGTGAGGGTCCAGCCTGTCTGTTCCCTTCTGATCCCACTGCCCCCCTCCCCCCATCCACGTGTGGGAGCACCCCAGAGGAGCAGACGGAGGATCTTGCTATAAACTAGAAATACACGTGGCCTTGCCTGCGTCCGAGTCGCCTTGGATCCCGGGAGCGAGCACCCCTGTCCCTACTCTGACAGATGAGGAAGTGGCACATCAGAGAGGACAGGTGGCCGACCCCCATGGGGACTCCAGCTGTCCCCACGGTGTCCTGCAGTGCGCCTGCCCCAGAGGCTGGCCATCGGGGCGGGCACCCAGGAAGGACTGGCAGCCTGGCAGGGTGTCATCTGTGCTCCCCTGGGCCCGGTCATGAAAAAACTGTCCCCATGGAAGCCTGACAGCCTGCTGGGCCTGCCTGTCCTCGCACCCCACTTCATCCTGCCCTCCCCAAATCCAGCCTGGGGACACACAGACATTTCCTACTGTGCCCCAGGAAGGAGGTCTAGGCCCACACGGGCACTCACAGGCCTTGGGTACTGCACGCCACCCCGTCAGTCTCCTCTGAGGGCTGGACCTTCTCTCCCTGTTTCAGATCATTCTGGAAAACTATGCCTACCCTGGGGTTCTTCTCATCGGCACGGATTCCCACACTCCCAACGGTGGTGGCCTGGGCGCCATCTGCATCGGGGTGGGGGGTGCTGACGCTGTGGACGTGATGGCTGGCATCCCCTGGGAGCTGAAGTGCCCCAAGGTAAGGCTGGGGGCGTCGGGGAGACAGGGTCCCAGAGGGCGAGGGGCTCAGGAGAGGGGCCATCCCGGGGTCTGGGTCATCGCGTCTCACCTGGCCTGTTCGCGCAGGTGATCGGCGTGAAGCTGACGGGCACACTCTCCGGCTGGACCTCCCCCAAGGACGTGATCCTCAAGGTGGCGGGAATCCTCACCGTGAAAGGGGGCACTGGCGCCATTGTGGAGTACCATGGGCCTGGCGTCGACTCCATCTCGTGCACTGGTGAGGACGGGGCACGAGGCCCTCGGCGTGCAGGGGCTGTCGCCGAGCAGTGGGAGCCGTGATGCTCCTCCCTCCCCTCCGTCCCTCCGTCTGTCTGGCCAGCTGGGGGTTGGGACAGTCACTTGCAGGTTGCGGGGGGTCATCTGTCTGTTTCTTGACTCAGTGGAGATGTCGGTCCCCGAGGAGGGCAGGGCCAAGCCGGCTAGAGCCCGGCCTGGGCACTAGGCCGCTGGCAGAGCCGAGAATCCCAGGACGAGGCCGTGGCTGGGGGTGGGGCCAGGGCCAGGGTTCCCATCTCGGCACCCCGTTCCCACATTGCCCCGCCGGTTCTCCCTCATTTCCCTGGACCCCCCGTTAGTCTTGCTGGTCATGTATGAGTGCCCTCCCCTCTTCAGAGGCCTCACAACAGCCTCAGAGGTGCCTCAGTTGTCTTATCGCACTCCACCAAGCTAAGCTGGCTTAGGGCCCGCTCCTCCAGGTAGCCCTCCTGTGTGGACAGCCATGGCCCAGCAGTGCCTCGAGACCGGTGTCCCAATCAGAAAGGCTGTCTTAAAGCCTCGCCAGGCCTGGGGTACAGACAGGGTCCCTTCCAGTCTTCTGGGAAATCCGAGCTCTCGTGCACCCAGACAAGCCCGGGATGCCAGCGCCTGCATTTGCTCTGTGGCGTGACCTTGGGTCTGCAAAGGTCACAGTGACCGCCGGGCACCCTGGCCAGACCAGCCTTCTTCGGCGTATGGCGGCCGCCCGGCCAGCTGAGCCAGGCAGCCAGAGCCTGAGCTGGAACTGCTTCTAGGAGCGACTCCCGACACCAGCCGCCCTCCCTTATGGGCTGTTTCTCCACAGGCATGGCCACGATCTGCAACATGGGCGCGGAGATCGGGGCGACCACCTCAGTGTTCCCCTACAACCACAGAATGAAGAAATACCTGAACAAGACGGGCCGGACAGGTGAGCTGGCGGCAGGGCAGTGAGAACGGAAGGGACTGAGTGCACCAGTGTGCAAAGCTCCCCAAACCGTCAGGCCGTGCGTGATCCTGTCCCTCATGGGGGCCTCACCCGTGAGCACATCCGCCGCCCCCCCCCCAGCCTGGCCTGCTCCCTGGAGCCCCCTAGAGAAAGCCGCAGGCATGGCCTGGAGATCAGAATTGACTGTTTCCAGTGTTGGGGCCCTATCTGACAGTGCTCAGGGGTTCCTCCTGGCTCTGCCCTCAGGAATGACTCCCGGTGGGGCGCGGGGGACCATATGGGTTGCCGGGGACCCAATCAGGGTTGGCTGTGTGCGTGACAAGTGCCCTCCCCGCCGTACTATCTGTCCAGCCCAGTGACCTGGGTAGTTTCTGTAGCTTATCCTGCCCTATCCTCTCCAGGGAAGAACATTTATAGCTGGAAACGCTTTCCCCACTTGTCCCCACAACTTCCTGAGGTTCTCGTTGGCTTTAAAGCTCAGAGGCGCAAAGGGAGCCTGGAGGCAGCTCACTGGGCTCTGAGGAGAGGAGGCTGACTGGGGTGGCATCGGCGGGGGGGGGGGGGTCTAGGCAGACTCGGGCCATTGGTTAACAAGCTCTGAGCACATGGAGGCCCTAGAAGGTAACTTCTGCTTCTTCACAGCCCAGCTCTTCTGCCTCCAGGAAGCCTTCCTGGACTCCAGAGTTCAGTCTCATGTACCTTTGTCTGTCTCTGTAACCTCCAGCTCACTGTGAGCCCCTTCCTGAGAGCACAAGGCCCTTGAGGCAGCCAGTGTCCTGTGCTGTTGGCTTTGGCCCTGTTTGTCCAGTCAGTGCCCAGAGCCTGGCATCTGTTTGGGGCTGGAGCAATAGCACAGCAGGGAGGATGCTTCCCTTGCACGTAGGTGACCCCAGTTTGATCCCCAGCACCCCATCTGGTCCACGATCCCTGTCAGGAGTGACCCCGAGTGCAGAGCCAGGAGTAAGCCCTGAGCACTGCCAGGAGCAGCCCCCAACACACATGAGCAGCCCAGCGCTGGGCAGGCTCCGGGCGTCTGGTGCGGGTGCTGGGGAAAGCCTGGGTCTGCTTCATGGGTCTCCGTCCCCCGTGTGCAGACATCGCCAATCTAGCCGACGAGTATAAGGAGCACCTGGTGCCTGACCCCGGCTGCCAGTACGACCAGCTGATCGAAATCAACCTCAACGAGGTGAGGAAAGGAAGCGATCGGGGCTCTCAGGATCAGCGGGACCGCCCAGGGAGGCTCCGGGCTCTGTCCCTGCCCAGGGGGGCGGCAGCAGGATGGCTGGAAGGGGAGACGGGAGGCACCCACGGCCCGGGACTCGAGCTGCTCCTTTGGGCTCCACCTTGCCATGCAAGAAGCGGAAGTTGTGCCCTGCAGTTTGCTTGTCAGGAGTCGGGCGGGCCCAGGCCCCGGCTGCCGTATGCGAGAGCCTGCTCACCCGACGGGGCGGCCTGGCGAGAGCAGCGGAGTAGCGGCCGCTTCAGGTCCACCGCCTAAGCGGAGGGACCCCGGCAAGTCACTCCCAGGCCCCCGGGCCCTGGGAATCAGTGCAGCGACAGGGACCCAGCACTTCACTAAGTGCTTTCATTTGTCAGCACTTTTTTGTCGTGGGAAGCATTTGGTCCAGTAGGGGATAATGCCCCGGGGCCTGCCCCTGGCTGGGGGCCTCTCTGCCCTCTGGAACCTCTGTCCCCTCTCTCTGCTTTCCGTCCAGCTGAAACCGCACATCAACGGGCCCTTCACCCCTGACCTGGCCCACCCCGTGGCCGACGTGGGCAAGGTGGCAGAGAAGGAAGGCTGGCCCCTGGACATCCGGGTGGGTGAGTGCTTCCGCGCCCACTGGAAGGAACACAGACTGGAAGTGCAGACGCCTGTCCCAGCGCACCCCGGCTCTCAGGGTCTGGTCCCTCTCTGACCCAGACTGGCCATGCCATCACTCCTGGTCCCCCCCGGTGGCGGGGTGATGCCCTTTCCTAGCGGGCCAGCTGTGGGCCCCCTGGCCTGAGCCGCCCCACCCCCTCCTGGCCCAGGTCTGATCGGCAGCTGCACCAACTCCAGCTACGAGGACATGGGGCGCTCAGCAGCGGTGGCCAAGCAGGCCCTGGCCCACGGGCTCAAGTGCAAGTCCCAGTTCACCATCACGCCGGGCTCTGAGCAGATCCGGGCCACCATCGAGCGGGACGGCTATGTGAGTGCCTGTGCGGCAGGACTTCGGGGCAGGGCCGCCTCCCCAGTAGCCGGCGACCCCCTCTGACGCCCCGTGTCGCCCTCACAGGCGCAGATCCTGAGGGATGTGGGCGGCGTCGTCCTGGCCAACGCCTGTGGCCCCTGCATCGGCCAGTGGGACAGGTAAGAGGGTTTGAGGACAGCCTTGGTGGCCGGGTGGGACTGGCCTTGATGAGCCCCAGGCAGCTCTGGGGACACTGGCAGGAGAGGACGCATCGGGGACGGGCAACGGGGTCACCCCAGGCCGGGCTTGTACCACGGGCCCACCTGGCCTCCCCCTGACCCTGTGCCCTGTCCACCGGTAGGAAGGACATCAAGAAGGGGGAGAAGAACACCATCGTCACCTCCTACAACAGGAACTTCACCGGCCGCAATGACGCCAACCCTGAGACCCACGCCTTCGTCACCTCCCCCGAGGTAAGGCCCTTTGCACAGCCGCCTGCTGGTGCTGTACTCGCAGGCGCAGTGCTCCCCACTCGGGGCACAGACTGTCCTGTGGCACCCAACAGCTCGCTCTGGGTCTTTCCAGTGAGTGACAACCAGGCGACATGGTGGGCCTCTCCGCCTCCCTGCTCTGAGCACTGGGAGCTTCGCAGGTGCCTTCCCCACTGGGGGGAACCAGGGCCTTTCTTGGGGCTGACCGGCCCTCTGGTCACTCCTCTTCCAGATTGTCACAGCCCTGGCCATTGCTGGCACCCTCAAGTTTAACCCAGAAACCGACTTCCTGACGGGCAAGGACGGCAAGAAGTTCAAGCTGGAGGCGCCAGATGCAGACGAGCTGCCCCGGGCGGTGAGGGGCCCTGGGGGGACCGTGGGCGGGACTGAGCAGCGCCCCGGCCAGCCGCCCTGCGGTGCGGGCCCGTGCGTGCGGCCACCAAGGCCTCCGTGCCCAACACAGCCGCTTCCCACTGCAGGATTTCGACCCTGGCCAGGACACCTACCAGCACCCCCCCAAGGACAGCAGCGGGCAGCGGGTGGACGTGAGCCCCACCAGCCAGCGCCTGCAGCTCCTGGAGCCCTTCGACAAGTGGGACGGCAAAGACCTGGAGGACCTGCAGATCCTCATCAAGGTGGGCGCGGGCACGGGGCGCACAGGGTCACGCTGGGCCCCGGGAACTAGGGCAGTGCTGCTCAGGTTGTGCTCCCACAAGCAGCCCGTGCCCAGCCCTTGGACGGTGACTGGCTCGGCTGCATGGCCAGCCCCCAGGCCACACGGCTAAGGGTCCCTCCCTTTGTTCCCCTCCCTGGTTCGGCTCGCCAGGTCAAAGGGAAATGCACCACTGACCACATCTCTGCGGCCGGGCCCTGGCTCAAGTTCCGAGGCCACCTGGACAACATCTCCAACAACCTGCTCATCGGCGCCATCAACATCGAGAACGGCAAGGCCAACTCAGTGCGCAACGCCATCACGCAGGAGTTCGGCCCCGTCCCTGATACTGCCCGTTACTACAAGGTGGGTCCCAGCGGCGGGTCTGCGGGGAGCCTGTGGGGCCTGAGCGCCGAGCCCCAGAGCCTCACCCGTGCCGGCCCCGCAGAAACAAGGCATCCGATGGGTGGTGGTCGGAGATGAAAACTACGGCGAGGGCTCGAGCCGGGAGCACGCGGCGCTGGAGCCGCGCCACCTGGGCGGCCGGGCCATCATCACCAAGAGCTTCGCCCGGATCCACGGTGAGCTGCAGCCCGGCCTCCCCCAGGCCCCCCGGCGGCTCCCAGAGGCCCCCGGGCTGTGAACTGCCCCCTCTGCCTTCCAGAAACCAACCTCAAGAAGCAGGGTCTGCTGCCCCTCACCTTCGCTGACCCCGCCGACTACAACAAGATCCACCCCGTGGACAAGCTGACCATCCAGGGCCTCAAGGACTTCGCTCCCGGCAAGGTGAGGGGCCGGGGGGCACCTTCGTCCCAGTGGGGGGGGGACCCTAACGGCTCAGGGGGCAACGGCCCCCACGCCCCGCGGGGTGAGGCCGGCTCAGTTCTCAGCCCCTGCGCCCTCCAGCCCCTGCAGTGCATCATCAAGCACCCCAACGGGACACAGGAGACCATCCTGCTCAACCACACCTTCAATGAGACCCAGATCGAGTGGTTCCGCGCAGGCAGCGCGCTCAACAGGATGAAGGAGCTGCAGCAGTAAGGGCGGCCCGGCCCGCTCTCAGCCAGGCGTCCTGCGCTCCGCCCCAGCCACGGGGCGGCCCACGGTCGGGGGTTCCGAGAAGAACAAGAACGCGGCAGCCCCGCCCACCGACTCGGTTCCAGTCTTCAGCAGCTCCACGTGCAACTATTTATTTTTGATGACAAGACCCCCACATTTCTCGAGTTCTCTCCTGCCTGATCATTTCACTCAGGGCCGAAGGACTTTAGAGACCCCTTCGCCCTTGCAAGGAAAATAAGAATCAAACATCCACTGACTGCCATGTCTGTGCCGTGTGTGCCTCGCCTGGGGTGCGGGGAGGCAGCCACAACGGGGTAGCAGGCACGCTCCTCTCCCTGGCCATCGAGTCAGCCCCCAAGCCTGAACGTGGAACTCTGACAGGCTGGCCCCCCGCTGTCGCCCCCTCACCTCCGGGAGCTGCCCAGCCCGACAAAGCTCCGCCTTTTGGGGGGTGGGTTTTCTCCACAGATGCTTGGGGTGAGGGGAGTCCCACTGCCCAGCTGGAGTGACCCCATGTCCTTAGACGCGATGGTGGCCGCGGAGACAGAGGTGGTGCCACAGGCACTGGTGTCCTTGTTTATTAAATGTGCTTTCAGAGGCAGTCCGGGGGGCAGGCGGGGGGCGCCCGTGGCCTGGCCAGCTGCTAACTGCTCGTCCACCAGGAGAGAAGGCCCAGGCCTGGCTCACTAATGGACGCCTGTGAGGGGCGAGAAGCAGCGTGGCTCAGCTGTGGGCAGGGGCCAGCTGGACACACAGCAGAGGGGCCTCCCTGGGGTGCCCAGCCAGCTTGCCTCCAGGACATGCAGGAGACCCTGAGCCCCCTGGGTGTCTAACAAGCATCTGCCCCAGATGCATGACTGGGCCCCCCATTATCCCAGACCACCCAAAGCAGGTCCCTAAAATCCCGCTTCATCCTGCGTCCCTGCCTGCTCCAGCCCCAGTGGTTTCCCGTCTACTGGGGGGCTCCCCGGGCCCACGTGGGGCTCACACCCTAGTCTCCTGGGGAAAAGGGGTGTCGAGGAGGAACCCCGTCAGCAGCACGGCTCTCGGGTCTTACCAGCAGGGTGTAAGGGGCCTCCTTCTTCAGCTCCTCGCTGGACGCGGCGGCCTCAGCCGAGCTGGGCCCTGTGGGAGACGTGTCCACAAAGCTCTCGTCCACCACCCGGAAGCGGATCTCCTCGCCAGTGTCCATGTACAGGTCGTGCGCGCCCTCCTCCGTCTCATACTCCCACACCCACACCTGCTCCGCCTCATCACTGGGCGCCCAGGGTCAAGGAAACGGGTGGGCAAAGGAGAGGCGCGGGCTCCTGCCCGGCACGGCTCGCGCCACACACCACAGGCGCAGTCACAGAAAAAGCAGGGCCGGCGGCAGCGTGGGCCGGTAGGCAGGCTGGGGACTCCACGTCACTGCCACATTCACACGTGGATGTGCAAGAAAACACACCACCCCCGCCGTATTTTCACACGTCCTCACAACACACAAGCCCACATACCACCAACATCACATACAACCCCCCCACAATACACATACCACACAAACATCACATACCACACATGTACCCCCCACCATATGCAGTGCCCCCCCACCCCCCAGGACCCCCTTAAGGGAAGGAATGGCCATACCCCAGCTCCTGGAGCCTGTTCCCTGTGGGGTCCGCTCACATGTCCCCTCCAGCCTCACCCCACCCAAGGTGACAGGAAGTCCGTCAGCCCTGAGCCAAAGCTGTTACCAAGCTCTGGGCACTGTCCCCCCCCCCGAAGGACACGCCTGGGTCTGGGGGGTGGGGGAGAGGAAGTGAGCACCAGGTTTCCTGACGAGTCCTGGGATCACAGGCCCATCCCCACTGTGGGAAGCAGCTCCCCCCAGGACGCCCCTGGAATCCTCCCTCTCCTCTGCAGAGCACTGTGGGGACGGGGACGACAGGACGGGTCTCTCCCAGGGAGGACCCTGGGAAACAGGCCACCCCAGGGCAGCAGGCCCTGTGACTAATCCCGCAGATCAGCCAATGCTGCCACCTGGAAGGCCCAGGCAGTGACTGGGTGAAGTGACTGGCACGGCTCTCCCCCATCGGGTGCCAGCCACAGGGTCCAGCTGGCCAGCGGCAGGAGCGCGGGCGTCAGACCCCAGGCTCTCAGGGCGGCCCAGGACTCAGGAACCTTCCTGGGCGAGCCTGGTGTCCCCGCAGGCCCACAGAACCTCAGGAGGATACAACTTGGCCGGCTGCTGCAGCGACTCTGGCGGGATGAGAATGTCGTCGAAGAAGCCGAGAGAGACTGCAGAGTGGGGGTGACCACGGGTGACCACACGAGCGCCCTCGGCGGCCCAGCCCTCACCCAGGGGCCGCCCTGCCCCCAGCCTGGGGCAGACCCTGCACCTGCCATAACCCGCCGAGGCCTGGAGTCTCGAAGGTGGTGGCCCTTGGACCAAAGCTGGAGCTGAGTGTTCCCCTCATTTACAAGCTCCTCCCACGTGGGCACTTCCCTTTCTCTGACCCTCAGCTGGTGTCCGGTCATACACAGAGACCAAGGACACACCCCCGGACCCCAACCCTCCTACCGTGCACGCCCTCCGGGCTGCAGCCTTTGATCTTCCCGATGAGGACCTCATCCAAGAAAGGGTGGAAAACCACGTAGCGGAAGTGCACTGGGTGGGCGGCAGACGGGAGGGCAGGTGAGGGGCTGCCCCGGCTCCTGCATGGGGGCCCCGTCCCCAGGAGAGGCCTGGAGCCAGGGCTGCCCACAGTTTGAGCCCCGGTCCCAGGCCATCGGGTGACCCCCAGGCACCTCCCTCTTCGTCCAAAAGACGGGAAGCAGCAGGAGAAGCAAGTGGGGCCTGAGATGTCCCGGTGTTCCGGGGCTGCCCCAGCTGCTTCCCACTACCCGCCTTAACGGGGCCCCAATTGCGAGGGGCCCCCAGAGGACTGTGCCCGTCCCCCCACCGAGCCCAGGGAGCAGGCACCCACCTTTGGTGTGCGAGGCGCCATCGCCTGGGAACACATAGGCGTCCTCCAGCTTGGTGATGTCGAACAGGCAGATGCACAGCCCCACGTTGTAGACGACCTGGGCGGCCCGACAGGCCTGTCACCCCCAACCCTCCTCGCTCGGCAGCCCCCCACCCCTGGGCTGTCTCCGGAGGCCCATCTACACTGCAGAACAAGGGGCACATCTTGGGAGAGAAAGGGACTTCAGGGAACCAGATGGACCCACCAGAGCGACCACCAAGTGGAAATCAGAGCTCAGGGCTGTAAGAAGACAGAATGGCTGGCCCCGTGGGGGGTGGGGGGGCACAGCCACAGAGAGTGGGACTAGAGCCTGGCCCCAGCCCGCACTGCAGACGTCCGTCCTAGACCCTCTAAGTACCAGGAAGCCCCAGAGTGGGCTTCAGCCACCTGGCTAGGGCGCTGTAGCCTCTCATGGGTGACCCCAAGTGGAGAGCACTTCTACCATTTCAGACCTACCTTTTATTTATTTTGGGGGGTAAGGGGAAGGGGCGTCCCTGGCAGTGCTGGGGACACCAGGATTGCCCTGGGGGCGCCCGGAAGCCCTGCATAAGGGACAGAACTGGGGTCCCAGCACTTCCTCATCGGCACCTCTGGCCCAAACCAAGTTCCTTTTGGTTCCCCCAAATTCACCGTGACGCCGCCCTCCAGGCAAGGGGCTTGGAACTGAGTTCGGAGCCCCTAAGCTCCTCGCCCACGGCCAAGGTCTGGCAGGTCCAAGGCCACGCGGCGGGCAGTGCCGGGTGCCAGGGCCGCCCGCGCCCCCACGGCCGGTACCTTATTCGCCAACTTCTTGTTCAGCTCCTCGGCGATGGAGTCATTGAGTTTCCTCTCAAACTGCCACGGGGGGATCCGCACCGTGTCCACCATCTCCACCAGGACGAACATCCTGCAGCGGATTCTGGGACCTGCGCTAACTGGGGGTCACAAGCGCGGAGCCCCGCCACGCCCGACACTCAGGCCGCCAGTGGCAGGGCGCGGGAGGGCCTGGAGAGCCCGGCGCGGAGCATGCTCCGCCACTGCCGAGGGCGAGGAGGAAGGCTCGGCCCGCGGGGGGTGCGCGCCGCGGCCGCGCGAGTCCGCGCCGCCCGGCCACGAGCCCCACGCGCCGCTACCGACCGCTCCGCGGCGCTTCCGCGACTCCAAATCCCGTCGCTTCCGGAGAACCGGCCAATAGGAAGCCGTCCTCGCCCTGGAGGGGCGGGGCTCCCTACGGCTCCTGCGCGGGGGCGGGGCGTGAGGGGCGGGGTTTCATGGGGCAGGATATCCTTCTGCCGCCCAATCAGATCTGTCATTCCTCCGAACGCGTTTTCTGGTTGCTAGGCGACCTCCCTGCCATCCCAGCCCGGTGCTCCTGGCCTGTGCTGTCCTCTGCCGTCCTCGTCCCCTTCACTGCAGCGGGAGTGGTTGCGCAACAACGCAAACACATGCGGTGTGGGTTCAAGCTCCGCCTTGCATGCGGCTGTCGCTGCCCCAACCCGGGTTCGAAACTGGCAGCGCGTATGAGCACCACCAGGAGTCATTTCTGAACTCAGAGCCTGGAGTAGCGCCCTAAACACTGCTGAGTCTGGCACAAAATTCTGAATAAATTAATAAAAAATAAATGAAAGTTCTTCTCGGGTGTTCGAACATTGTATGAGGGAAACACAAGCACGAAAATGTGTAAATCTGTAACTGTACCCTCACTCATTATTAATTTAAAAAAATAAATAAATTTAATAAATTTTTTTTTAAAAAGGGGCCGGAGCGATAGCACAGCGGGTAGGGCGTTTGCCTTGCACGCGGCCGACCCGGGTTCTATCCCCGGCATCCCATATGGTCCCCCAAGCACTTCCAGGAGTAATTCCTGAGTGCAAAGCGAGGAGTAACCCCTGAGCATCGCTGGGTGTGACCCCAAAAAGCAAAAATAAATAAATAAATAAATAAATAAAAAGTTCTCTCCAGGGCCGAGAGAATAGCATATGCTTTGTAGGCCAGCGGCCTGGGTTTCATCCCTTATATGTGCTTGGTCCCCTGACCCCCCGAGCACTGAACACCCAAGTACGCCCACTCAAGGTCAGCTCAGAGTAGAGAGAAGAGCCTGATGCTGTCACGAACTTACTTGTATTTCAGCTGAGAAGCGGAGGGGGCATGGAGCGAAGGAGAGAGAGGTGGAGAGAGGGAGAGACAGACTATGTGTTTCTGGGGATTAAATTCAGGGCTTTGTACTCTATCCCAAGCCTTATTTCAGCTGATTTCTAAGGAAAAATGAAGACTGATGAGACTGACAATCAATATAAAAATAATACTTAGGAGCTGGAGCGTTAGTACAGCTTTGCATGTATCCAACTGGGGCTCAATTCCCATGTGGTTCCCTGAGCACTGCCAGGAGTAATTCCTGAGCACAGAGCCAGGAGTAAGCCCTGAGCATCAACCAGGTGTGACCCAAAAAACAAAAAAAAATCACTGTATCACTGTCATCCCGTTGTTCATTGATTTACTCGAACGGGCGCCAGTAACATCTCCATTCGTCCCAGCCTTGAGATTTTAGCAGCCTCTCCTTACTCGTCTTTCCCAGCGATTGGAGGTTTCTTACAGGGTCAGGGGAATGAGACCTGTTATTGTTACTGTTTTTGGCATATTGAATACACCACAGGGAGCTTGCCAGGCTCTGTTTTTTTTGGGTGTTTTTTTTTTTAATTTTAGTTCTCACCAAAAAGCAAAAGCAAAAAAAAATATTGCTCAGGTCAGAGCCACAGTATAATGAGTCGGGCACTTGCCTTGCACACAGCCAACCCAGGTTCAATGCCCAGCATGCATATGGTCGCCATATGCCCACCAGGAACAACCCTAAGCACAGAGTCAATTATCAGCTCGGAGCACTGTTGGGTATGGTCCCAAAACAAAACAAAACAAAAATTGCTCAATGAAGAACACATACAGGATGAGCTAATATGGGGCTGAAGAGATAGTGTGGTAGGTAGGGCACCTGCCTTGAACACAGCTGAGCCGGATTCAATCTCCAGCAACACATATGTACCCCCTACGCCCCACCCACCCACCCACAAGCCCCAGGAAGAGTGATCCCTAAACACAGAGCCAGGGATAATCCCTGAGCACCACTGGGTGTGTCCCCTCCACTAAAAAAAAAAAAAAAAAATGTCAACCTACAGACACTTCAGCTAACTTCCCTTTCCCTTTACTATTTTTCCATTTATATTAAAAAAGTTTAGGGGCCGGAGCAATAGCACAGCGGGTAGGGCGTTTGCCTTGCACGCGGCTGACCCGGGTTCGATCCCCGGCATCCCATATGGTCCCCCAAGCACTTCCAGGAGTAATTCCTGAGTGCAAAGCCAGGAGTAACCCCTGAGCATCACTGGGTGTGACCCAAAAAGCAAAAAAAAAAAAGTTTACCCCCTCTGGAATGGGACTCATTCTGTAAGGTCTTAGCAGAGGCTTGAGGCAGAAGAGTCTCAATCTCCACAGAAGGAGGGATTCGCTGTGTTTGCAGCTTTAGGCTGAATGCTTCTGGCAGCAATTCTTGCCCATGAGCATCAACCAGGTGTGACCCAAAAAGCAAAAAATAATAATAATTTTTACCCCCACTACCGTGGTGTAAGGGAAAAGCTATCATAATCATTCATTGTTTTCCTTACATCACTTATTGCATGAGCTTTTTGCCTCTAGAGACCTTAAGTAAGGGGACTACCAGACTGAGTGGCAGAGCCAGGGCTAGGACTGGGCTGTGCCACCCAGGCACTGGTCCATAGAAGGCTACAACAGGCAAGTGACACAGTGACACATCTATAGAGGATGGAAAGGGACCGGGGTGGACGCCAAAGGCAGGGAGGAAGTAGCCTGCAGAAGAGGAGGCCTGGGCAAGGCTAGTCTCCACAGAGAGCGGCTGGACAGAGGCCAGAGGCCTGGTGGGGGGGCGGGGAGGTCTTAGCCATAGGGTCCCCCTGGGGAGGAATATGGGCGGAGCCCAAGCTCCAGGATTCCCACCAGTGGCTGGGAACTTTCAGGAGGTGGGAAACTGGAGGAGGGCCAGACTTCTTTGGGGGGAGGGGTGGGGAGCACGGGGCCGGCATTAGAGTCCACCCCGGTGGGTTCCCAGGCGCCCGGGACGGCATTCAGCTCCCAGACGGCAGCGGGCATTGGTTGGCACGGCTGGCTTTGCCCCTGGGTAAGCCGGGCACCAGGCCCCTTTCCTGCGGTCCACAGAGGATGGCAGCGGTTTACAAAAACACAGACAACTTCCTCCTCAAGCCAGCCCAGGCCCGGGGCAGACCCTGCACGTCCGGTCCGGGGCGCGGGGCCTGGCACCCCTTCAGGGCTTGGAAATAAGGGTTATTTGAATGAACCAAAGAAAGGGAGAGTAAGTGCTCAGAGGAATCATTGTCAGAGAGGGGGAGAAATGGGGCGGGAAAGGAAGTAGGGGGGCGGGGTGAGGGCGGGGAGTTCCCACGCTGCTGGGCGCCTCGGGCCACACAGCCTGACCCTCAGGCGTCCCTCAGGGGAGTAACACTGATCGGGCTCCACAGTGGCTGGTGACGATGGTCGGTCTTGGCAGGTGATTGACAGGGATAAGCAGGGAAAGTTTTACTGTCGTTTGATTTTAGGCCTCCCCAGCAGTGCTTGGGGGCCCCAGAGCCACTCCTCGACTTTCCAGCAGTCACCCCGGCAATGGGCAGGCGCCCAGGTGGTGGCAGGGCCCAATTTAGGGCCTCAAGCACTCCGGGCCTCCAGCAGTCGGAGCTGACCCGCAGCGCCCCTTCCTGAACCCCTGTTACTGCAGCCCGGCTGGGGCCCGGCCCAGGGCTTCCACATGCCAGGCCACGCTAGGCCGCTGACCCTGCTCTGATTTAGCTCAATAGTGTGGCTGGGGCTGGAGCAATAGCAGAGCAGGGAGGGCGTTTGCACGCGGCCGACCCGGGTTCGATTCCCAGCATTTCAGAGTCCCCTGAGCACCTCCAGGAGTAATTCCTGAGTGCAGAGCCAGGAGGAACCCTTGTGTATCTCCGGGTGTGACCCAAAAAGCAAAAAATAAAATAAAATAAAATAGTATGACTTAGGACCGGTGGCACCAGTGTGCCAGGGATGGAACTGGGGTCACCGTGTGTAGATCATGCGCTCACCCCGCCAAACTAGGGGTCCTGCCACTGTCTTTTGACTTTCGGCCCCTTCAAGTCCCTCTGTTGACATGGTTTAGCAACCAGGGCTCACACACACACACGCAGACACACACACTCACAACACACACTCATGCATGTATGCACACACATATTCATGCACACATGCACAGGCACACGCTCATGCGTGTCCACTCTTCTGCTGCGGCCCCAGAGCGCGGCCTTGCTTGCCTGCTCCTTCGGGGCTCCCCGGGCACTCAGCTCCGTGAGCAAGGCGCCGAGCACGGGCCGAGGGTGCGCCGAGCTCCGGCCTTGCACTGGCACCACAGGGGCGTCAGGGCCGCCCTGGAGGTGGTCAGGGGTGTGTGTGGTGCCAGGGAGCAAACCAGCATCTCAATCATGCCAGGCTTGCACCCTAGGCCCTGTGCCACCTCCCCTGCCCTCAAGTGCATTTGTGCAGTGCTCACACATACACGCCTCGGGGTTGTGCTCCTGGCCCCAGTGCTCAAATACCTTTTTAGTGACGCCGTTGCCAGGGTCGCACCCTGAACTGCAGAGCTCAACCACGCCGGGCTGTGGGGTGCCAGACACTCATCAGTGCCGGGATCTCAAACACAGCTGCCAGGCTCCGCAGAGGGGCCGGCATTATTCATGCTGAGGGCATGTGGTGACCCCAGGTTTCAGACTCACGACCTCACACCTGCAAGGCAGGTTGCTTAGCTCCTGACCCATCATCCCCCGGTCCAAAGGGGGCACATTTGGAAGAAAACCCCCTTGGCAACCTCTGAGGTTTCGGGTTATAGAAAAACATTACATATTCTAAAGTGAACAAAATTTGGGGGCCAGGAACATAGCTTCAAGGGTTGAACACACTCAGCATGCTTGAGACCCCCAGTTCCATTCCTGACACCACAAGGCCCACTCCAGCACCGCTGGATGTGTCCTAGTGACCCCTGCAAGTACCCTACCCCCATCACTGGGCCTAAGCAGCAAATACAGAGCCCAAGGCCTCAGGCCCACAAGCCCAGCAGTGGATTGCTGAAGTGGGGTCCCAGGAAGGCACCCCTGGAAGGCCCCCACCCAAAACAGTGTGGGTGCTGGAATGGTAGCACAGGAGTAAGGTACACTTCTGACCTTGCACATGTCTGACCCGGATTCAATCCCTGCCGCCCAGTAGGTCCCCTGAACCCCGCCAAGAGTAATCTCTGAGCACAGAGGCAGGAGTAAACTCTGAGCACTGCCGGGTGTGGCCCAAAAGAAAGAAAGAGAAAGAGAAAGAGGAAGGAAGGTAGGAAGGAAGGAAGGAAGGAAGGAAGGAAGGAAGGAAGGAAGGAAAGAAGGAAGGAAGGAAGGAAGGAAGGAAGGAAGGAAGGAAGGAAGGAAGGAAGGAAGGAGAGAGGGAGGGAGGGAGGGAGGGAGGGAGAAAGAAAGGGAGGGAGGGAAGGAAGGAAGGAGGGAAGGAAGGAAGGAAGGAAGGAAGGAAGGAAGGAAGGAAGGAAGGAAGGAAGGAAGGAAGGAAGGAAGGAAGGAAGGAAGAAGGAAGAAATGAAGGAAGGAAGGGAGAGAGGGAGGGAGGGAGGGAGGGAGGGAGGGAGGAAAGAAAGAAGGGAAGGAAAAAGGAAGGAGGGAGAAAAGGAAGGAGGGAAGGAAGGAAGGAGGGAGGAAGGGAGGAAGGAAGGAAGGAAGGAAGAAAGGAAGGAAGGAAGGAAAGGAAAGGAAAGGAAAGGAAAGGAAAAAAGGAAGGAGGGAGAAAAGGAAGGAGGGAAGGAAGGAGGGAGGAAGGGAGGAAGGAAGGAAGGCAGGAAGGAAGGAAGGAAGGAAGGAAGGAAGGAAGGAAGAAGAAATGAAGGAAACAAGAGAGGGAGGGAGGGAGGGAGGAAGGAAGGAAGGAAGGAAGGAAGGAAGGAAGGAAGGAAGGAAGGAAGGAAGGAAGAAGAAATGAAGGAAACAAGGGAGGGAGGGAGGGAGGGAGGGAGGAAGGAAGGAAGGAAGGAAGGAAGGAAGGAAGGAAGGAAGGAAGGAAGGAAGAAAGGAAGGAAGGGAGGAAGGAGGGAGGGAGGGAGGGAAGGAAGGGAGGAAGGAAGAAAGGAAGGAAGGAAGGAGTGAGGGAGGGAGGGAAGGAAGGGAGGGGAGGAAGGAAGGAAGGAAGGAAGGAAGGAAGGAAGGAAGGAAGGAAGGAAGGAAGGAAGGAAGGAAGGAGAGAGGGAGGGAGGGAGGGAGAAAGAAAGGGAGGGAGGGAAGGAAGGAAGGAGGGAAGGAAGGAAGGAAGGAAGGAAGGAAGGAAGGAAGGAAGGAAGGAAGGAAGGAAGGAAGGAAGGAAGAAGGAAGAAATGAAGGAAGGGAGGGAGGGAGGGAGGAAGGAAGGAAGGAAGGAAAGAAGGAAGGAAGGAAGAAGGGAAGGAAGGAAAGAAGGGAAGGAAAAAAGGAAGGAGGGAGAAAAGGAAGGAGGGAAGGAAGGAAGGAGGGAGGAAGGAAGGAAGGAAGGAAGGAAGGAAGGAAGGAAGGAAGGAAGGAAGGAAGGGAGGGAGGAGAGGAAGGAAGGAAGGAAGGGAA